>NW_026596051.1:13672307-13687910 GCF_907164565.1 Psammomys obesus
ACACACACACACACACACACACACACACACACACACACACACACACAAAGGCCAGATAGCTGACTTGACAGGAAATTCTTTGAAGAAACTATATTAATGATGAACTAAATGACCATGCATACAGTCAAATAACTGATGTACAATCAAATGGGAGTATGGACAAAGTAAAACCTTTAGACAGCAAAAAATATTCTGTAGCTGAAAATACCACAAGTAAAATGAAACCTTTCGTAGAGTTACATATAAAGTAATCTGAGCAAAGGTGAAACTCGGATAAAATTATCAAAAGTAAGGAATGGGGAGCTGGAGAGATGGCTCAGCAGTCAAAAACACTTGTTCTTGCTGAGGCCTGAGTTCCATGCCGGCACCCACAGGGCAGCCCACAACTGCCTGTAACTCTATTTCTGGAGGATTCTGCGCCATCTTCTGGCCACCAAGGGCGCTGCCTGAGCATGGTGCACAGACCTAGAAGCGTAACAAATTACACAGGAAAGTTCTATGTATAATTTTACATAAAACATAAATAATTTTACAAAATGCATAATTTTACATAATACACCTTACATATAATTTTACACAAAATTATACATAAAACGTTTTTAGAAGGAAAAAAGTAAACAGGTGCTCCCAGATGTGTGAACACCGAGACATGCGACCAACCTATCCATCCTGCCTTGACTTCCCTGTAAAGAAACAATAAACCTCCTTCCCCAGGTTGACTAGGTCCTGCTATCTATCACAGAGGGAAAACCTAACCTGTCATCCCAGCACTCTGGAGGCAGAAGATCTGGAGATTAGCTGGAACACAGCAAAACACCTGACTCAAAACACAAACCAAAGTGGAAGCAGCGCCAGGGATGTGGTTCAAGCAAGCGTATTCAGCAAAGTGAAACATTAAAAACAAACGATTAAAATCGTTATTAAAACAGAAACGAGGGGCTGGGCTCTGTTTGGAGCACTTGCTGCTCCTTCAGAATGCGGGCGTTGGGCTCCCGGCACCCACTGTTGGGTGGCTCACAACCACCTGTAATTCCAGCTCCCAAGGCCCCCACTCTCTTGGACTCTTCTGAGGCCACTTGCACTCACATACCCACACATAGATATACATAGAAACATGCATACACATAAAAAAAAAAAAAGTCCATAAAAAAAAAAAAAGCAAAACCAAGGGCTAGAGAGATGGCTCAGTGGTTAACAGCACTGGCTGCTCTTCAAGAGGGGAGTCCAGGCATTCACGTGACAGCTCACAACCATCTGTAACTCCAGTTCCAGGGGATGTGGACGCCCTCTTCTCTTCTGGCCTCTGAGAATGCCGCAGGGCACAGATATGCAGGCCGGCAAAACACCCATACACATAAATAAGCCCCAAACAAAGCAAAAACTCACCAAGCTAGAAGAAAACTAGGTTAAACATTAAGTTTCAGACTGAGTAATTAGGCAGAAAAAAAAAAAGTGGGGGGGGGGGGACACAAAGTTACCAGTGAAGACTGCTGCGCTTGCAGTCAGTCCGGTGTCTTAGTGTGAATCCCAGCTTTTACTCACTGGCTGGGTGATTGTTCTTTGCCTCAGTTTCCCTGCCTGTGATATGGAAGAATAGTTCATGCTTCAAAGGGAATCTGAAAAGCCAGAGTGAGAGTCACAACGCAGGATGCAGTGGGAGAGAATCTTCATCCCCACAGTAGCCACCAGGCGCCCCGGGGAGTGTGGGATGAGCCGGGCAGGGAGCCTCAGAGCTGCCCACCCCACCCAATGCGTTCCCTCCGGGAGGCCCAGCGGCAAACAGACGCAGGCGCACTGGAAACCCAGCGGGGGTGAGGGGAGTCAGGTTGTCTCGGGGACGGGAGGCGTGGCTCCGCGGTCCCTCCGCCTCCAGAGGCGGGGCGCACGCGGATTGGCGGGATGCGGCGTGCGGAGATGGGCGGGGCGGGGCGGGAGGCGATTGGCCTGACGCGCCGGTGGGCGGGACGGGCGCGCGGAGATTGGCGGGATGCGGCGCGGCGCGGTGAGTGTGCTGCCGAGCGGGGTCTGCGTGGGTGCTGGGCCGGGCTGGGGCCACCCGGGCGGCGGGCGGGGGGCTCAGCAGTGCTTCCGACCGCTGCATAGGCCCGAAATGGGGGCGTCTGCTGCGGGGCGGGTCGCCCGTCGCGTCTGGCTTGGGGCATCCTGTGGGCCGCTGCCATCACCGTGCGTGTTTGGCTTACATTGAGTTCACAATCGCCGGTTTGGCAAATTCGTAGAATCCGCTTCCTGAGCCAGAGTTGCGCATGAAAGAGAGCCGAGCCAGCTAGGGGAGTTTGAACTGTATAATAGCTGTACCAAAAAAGTAAAACGAGAAGAAAGCCGCGTTCAAAACTTACTACAAGCAGCTTGTTGTCATTTCAACTACGCATGAAGAATAAGTTGAAACACTCTATAGTAGTCACTGAAATCCGCTGTGCATTCCCCAAGCACTTCTCGTTGTGGGACAGGGGTGCAATACCTCCTTGAAGAAAACAAAAGCCCCTGCCCTCCTGGAGCTTAGGATGATGCAGTTGGCGGAGGCAAAGTAAAGGCTAGAGAAGATGAATGACGCCAACAACCGAAGTAGCAAATGTAGTTAATTAGATATGGGAAGGTGAGTTTTAAGGAAAGACTTGACCGTGAAGAGCCGGTAATACTGGGGGTAAGGAGCAGCACAGGAGAGGAGCAGGCCGGAGAAGCCGAGCAGTGGAAGGAGAAACAGGTGGGAGGGGAGGACCAGGGCGCCTAGAGCTGATACTACAGGTCGAGCCAAGAACTTGGGGCTTCGCTTACCGAAAAGCAGTCTTTGGAGAGGCTTGGGCAGAGCAGGCATAACTTTATGTTTTATTTTTATCACTAATTCTATCACAGAGGGCTTCTTTAGCAGCGCCTGGCAGCATTCCCAGAGGTAAGGCAGTTAGTAGGGAGCTGCATAGAGTGAGATCAATCATTCCATTTGAGGGTGTGCTGAATTTGAGACCCTGGTAATTGGGTGGAAATGGGGAGAAGGTGGTGAACAAGGTTTGGAGCAAGCTCCAGGTTTTATGTGGTTATAGGACACATGTACACCCGTCTATCAGGTGCAGTTTGGGCAACCTGATTGGGGCATCAGGGGAGCTGCTGCTTTGGGTTCAGGTGGGAACCGAAGCCTTTTTATTTCTCTACAGTGATGCTCCTTGGCCTGGACACAGCTGCTTGGACAGAACAAGCCAGGAGTGCCACCATGTTTTCAGAGCAGGCAGCACAAAGGGCCCACACCCTGCTTGCCCCACCATCAGCCAGCAATGCCACCTTTGCCCGGGTGCCTGTGGCGACTTACACCAACTCCTCACAGCCCTTCCGCCTGGGAGAGCGCAGCTTTAACCGACAGTATGCCCACATTTATGCCACCCGCCTCATCCAAATGAGACCCTTCCTGGTGAGCCGGGCCCAGCAGCATTGGGGTAAGCTTGGGGAATGGTGCTCCCAAGAGCCCAGCGCTCAGAGCTAGGACTCTCCTCTAACCTGTAACACCTTCCAGTTACCATGGAAACCGCCTCTTTACCTCTCTCTTTTTCCTTAGGATAAAAGGGAGGATTGAATTAACTTGTGGGATTAAAGTTGGGTTTGGCTCAGAGGCTAGTTGTGGTAGTGGCGGATCAATCATGGAGGACATGGTTTTATGATCCTCGCTGTCCTCAATACAAGTTGCTCACTCGTGTGCCCACCCTAGCTAGAGAGCCCCTCACCATGGCAGGCTGGGTACGAAAGCCTTGGTCTTTACGGGATGGGCTACACCCAAACCATGGCAGAGTCTCGGGTGGGAGCTTGGACTGTGTTGTTTCTCTTGGCGTCCGTGTGGTGGGAGTCCCCTTTCCTTCTGTGGAATCGTCTGCGCCCCTGGGTGGAGCTCTGAGGAATGTTCTTGGCTGTTCCAGGGCATGAGTGTGGTTCTGGCCTAGCTTCCACCTCACCCTGCCTCCTCAGCAAGCTGTTCTAGGACTGGGTCTGTGCTGATGAATTTCTGGAACTTGCTTTCCTTCTTCCTGCCCAGCTTGGCTTCTCACATCTTTCCTGCCGGGTAGATGGGGCATTCACATAAGTTCTGTATCCCTGCCTGGGGACTTTGCATGAACAAGGCTGCTGACGCCACAGGAAATAGAATGGACCGGGTGGAAGGGGCATGAAGTGGGAATTGTGAGGTATATTTTCAGAAGATGAAGCCTCGGGAAGAGCAGGGGCTGGCACGCGAGAATCCAAAGTTTTACATGGACCTTTAACCCCAGTTCCTGGGAGGCAGAGGTGGGTGGGTTACTCTGAGTTCGAAGCCAGCCTGGTCTACAGAGTGAGTTCCAGGATAGCCATGGCTATGTAGTGAGACCCTGTCTTGAAAAAAAAAAAAAAAGACAAGAGAGTGCAAAGAACATGGTAGTTGTCAGGACAGAACCTGCGACTAGGGTGAAGGTAATGTGCTTCACAGTTGCTTCCTGTTGCCGCCATAATGAAGTTCTGTAAATGGGACTTGAGCCAACACATTCATTCTCCCATGGTTCTGGAGACCAAAAGTCTGAAATCAGGTCAGCAGGGCTGATTCCTAGAGCAGGGGTTCTCAGCCTTCCTGAGGCTGAGACCCTCTAATGGGGTTCCTCGTGTTGTGGTGTCCACCGATCATAAAACTGTTTTCATCACTACTTTACAGCTGTAATTTTGTTGCTGTGAACTGTAATGTACCTATCTGATATACAGGACATCTACATTCGATCCCTGTGAAAGGGTCATTTGATGCCCATAGGTCCGAGACCCCCAGGTCGAGGACCTCTGTTCTGGTGTCTGGTGACTCCTAGAGTTCCTGGCCTTGCCTCTGTACCACTCCAGTCTCTTCCCTGCCTTCACATGGCCTAGCCTCTGTCCCTCCCCCCGTCTTTGGACGTCTGGCATCAATGTCCCACTCAACCCAGAGCCCCTTTGTCCCTTCTGATGGACGCCTTCCCCTCCCCCCTTCACCATTGCATTAAGGCCCAAGGATCCTTTACTGAACAGGTTCTCCGTCCCGGCAAAGGCCAGGGGAGCATCACTCCTGTGAGCCCCAGTGAGCGTCCTGAGGTAGAGGGTCCTCTGTGGGTGTCATCAGGGCGGGGCTTCACCGTCTGACTGTGTGTCCCCGCACCCAGGCACCGGAGTTGCCGTGAAGAAGCTGTGCGAGCTGCAGCCTGGGGAACAGTGCTGTGTGGTAGGCACCCTGTTTAAAGCCATGCCGCTGCAACCCTCCATCCTGCGGGAGATCAGCGAGGAGGTGAGCCCCGCCACCCGAGGTGTGCCAGCCTGGTCCCAGTGGATTGAGGCCGGGCCTCTGGCTGCAGGGGGTAAGAAAGCCAGTCCAGGCAGGCAGGGATTGTAGTGCCACTTCGTAACACAGGAGCCACAGTGACCTGGGCTCTGAGGCTGCCTTCCATCTGTCTCCCAGCACAACCTGATCCCCCAGCCTCCGAGGAGCAAATACATCCACCCAGATGATGAGTTGGTCTTAGAAGATGAATTGCAGCGAATCAAACTGAAAGGCACCATCGACGTGTCAAAGTTGGTCACAGGTGGGAGCCCAGGGGACACAGTGGGGATCCTGGAATGGGGTGGCTGTGGGAGGCCTAGCAGGAGTAGATCTAGGGAAGCCCATCGGAGGGCCTTAGGGGGCGGCCTGTGCATTAAAGGCTGGTATACTAGAGTCTTGAAGCAGGGGTAGGTTCACCTAGTGAGAGGCAGCTTGTGCGTGGATGATCTTTCAGGAGATCGGCTTTCCTGTCTCCACCCAAAGGCAGTGCGCCTGAGAAGAAAGCATCTAAGTTCCAGGAGAGGATTCACTGGAATGGCGCAGGGGGTGGCTAGAAGGTGGGAGAGCCTCAAAGGCTACTTTGGGGCTCTGAGTTCTCCTTTCCCCAGGAACGGTCTTGGCGGTGTTTGGCTCCGTGAGAGAAGACGGCAAGTTTCAGGTTGAGGACCACTGCCTCGCTGACCTGGCTCCACAGAAGCCCATACCCCCACTTGACACAGACAGGTGAGGAGCCCCGCTGGGGCACCCCGACAGTGCCTGTGTTGGGAGGAGTCGTCCCCTCCCTCCAGTGGCCTGCAAGACCTCACCGTCCTCCGCAGATTTGTGCTGCTGGTGTCCGGGCTGGGCCTGGGCGGAGGCGGGGGCGAGAGCCTCCTGGGCACCCAGCTGCTGGTGGACGTGGTGACCGGACAGCTTGGGGACGAAGGAGAGCAGTGCAGTGCAGCCCATGTGTCCCGAGTCATCCTTGCAGGCAACCTCCTCAGTCACAACACGCAGAGCAGGGACTCTCTCAACAAGGTATGGAGTCTGCCCAGCCGACCGGCCAGGCCTGCTGCTCAGGGGCTGTCCTCAGAAGGCCCCGCTCCCTGTCTCCCCTGTCTACCCACTGCTGGCCTTTGCCTTTCTCGGAGCCAAGGACCCTGACAGGCTCTGGGTGTCCCCCTAATTAGAGCCTCACTGGGGGCCTTTTCTCCCAGGCCAAGTACCTCACCAAGAAGACCCAGGCAGCCAGCGTGGAGGCGGTCAAAATGCTGGATGAGATCCTGCTACAGCTGAGCGTAAGCAGCTTGGGGGCTGGTGGGGAAATGGAAACCCAGCTGCTGGACAGGGGAGGGAGGGTAGGGTGGTCAAAGTAGGAGGTGGGGCTTCTTGAGGCCTACATGCGTGCTCTCTCTGCCTTGTGCCCTCCAGGCTTCCATACCCGTGGACGTGATGCCAGGCGAATTTGATCCAACCAACTATACACTTCCGCAGCAGCCCCTGCACCCCTGCATGTTCCCCCTGGCTACGGCCTATTCCACACTCCAGCTGGTCACCAACCCGTACCAGGCCACCATCGATGGAGTAAGGTAGGCGCAAGACCTGGGGACAGAGTAAGCCTGGGCGGGAGTGGGCTGCACAAGGCCCTCCCGGCATCTGTCTACCCTGCAAGGATGGCTTGGGCACCCCTGAAGGCCACCGGGGAGGATCTGATGTAGTCTTTATGGGGGGGATGGCAATGATAGCTCCCCAGGCCACAATTAGCAGAGCTTTTCCCCTGCAGGTTCCTGGGAACTTCTGGGCAGAATGTGAGCGACATCTTCCGGTACAGCAGCATGGAAGACCACCTAGAGATCCTCGAGTGGACCCTGCGGGTCCGTCACATCAGCCCCACGGCTCCGGACACCCTGGGTATCTACTCAGTCACGCTTGTGGGACCCAGGGGCCAGGATGGGTGCCCAGCACAGCCCTGTATTCAGAAAAGCGGTTCTGGAAACCACTCTGGAACCTCAATTCTGTCCGTGGCCAAAGCCTGTAGAGTATAGATTAGGAGCATACAGCCCCAGTACCAGTGGGCCACGGGAGCACGGGGCACTTCTGTCTCGGTTGGGGTGCTGTTGGCATTCAGCGAGGAGGGAGGGACCCCTTAGTGGGACAGCTCAACAGTAGGCCTCTTTCCAGGGTGTTACCCCTTCTACAAGACCGATCCGTTCATCTTGTCCGAGTGCCCCCACGTCTACTTTTGTGGCAATACCCCCAGCTTTGGCTCCAAAATCATCCGAGGTAAGTTTTAGCCTTGGGGGGCTCTGGGCCTGAGTTGTCAGGGGCAGTTTTGCCTCACCTGGGTACAGAGGTCCCTACAGGATAGACGTCTGCGCAGTGGCCGCTGTGTTATGGTGTGTGGTGTTGCTGACTGGAGAGGGTGTCAGATGTCTCTGAGTACATGGTCCAGCTGTGGCCGCCCTTTCTGGGGACTTCCTTGCACCTAAGGCGGGCCCCATCTGGTCGTTTTGCAGGTCCTGAGGACCAGGCGGTGCTGCTGGTGGCCGTCCCTGACTTTAGCACCACACAGACTGCCTGCCTGGTGAACCTGCGCAGCCTGGCCTGCCAGCCTATCAGCTTTGCTGGCTTTGGGGCAGACCCTGATGACCTGGGAGACCTGGGGCTGGGTCCCTGATGAAGGACAGCTGGGTTGGGCCATTCACCCTTGTGATGTGAGCCCTGTAAATAAAACATTAATTTTTACCGGTCTGAACCTTGAGCCCCTGGGCATTTGTGGGATGGGACTGCTAGGGAGAGCCCCCAGCAAGGCAAGCCCCTCCTCCAGCTGAGGAGAACATTGGCAGGTGGTGTCATGAGCTTGTTTTATTGGTGTGGCCTTGGCTTCCTGGCCTGCCCCTCCCCGAAGGCTGGCAGGTAGAGAGGTTTCTGCATAGACTCTGGCTTTGGAGTCTTGGTGACCTTGATGTTCCACACTGGGAAAGGGGGACCACCCAGGGGCGTCTGATGGCTATGTGTCTTCCAGCACAGGTTTGGCAAGTGCTGCCTTAGTTTGAACTAGGCCAGGGCGTTGGGATCCCAGTCTCAGATATCCCCAAAGTTCACTGTGTAGGTCTCCACGGTTGTGAAGGGAAACATGTTGCCTCTGGCCATCTCCTCTTCCTCCTCCTCCTCCTCTTCTATTTCCTCCTCCTCCAGCTCAGTCCCATACTCCGTCCCATACTCTGTCACTATTTCTGTATAGGTCTCAGTCTCTGATTCCTCCCAGCCTGCAGTGGTTGTGGGTAGAACTTCCTGGGGCCTCCACGTAATGCCTGGTGTAGGGGAAGGTGGGGGAGTCGAGGCAGGGGTGGGGCTCGTGGCAGGGACTGTGGTAGAATTGAGGCGACGTAGCCGCATCTGTTCCCTCATCCGGAGCCGGTACTGTAGACGGCGCTGCTGCATGCGCCGCTGCTGTGGGGTCATGGGTCGTGAGGGGTCGATGCGGAAAATGGGCCGGTTCCCGTTCATAGCCATGATCTCCCGGATGCGCTTCCAGTTGGAGCGAGCCAGGATAAAGTTGCACTGGGTGGCCCCAATATCGTAGTCCACGTTGCAGGTCTTGGCGCTTGAGGTGTAGCCCTCTGCATGGGCCGTCACGCGGTACTCACCCGGGTTCAGGATGCGCCAGTAGTCACCTCCGCTTGCTGTACAGGAGAGACAGGCCTGACTGTTCCAGGGCCTCAAAAGCCCTGCCCTCTCAGATTCCCCCAGGCCCAGTCCTCCCAAGTCCTGGGCAGGCCCAGCATGTCAGGCAGGGTTCAGGAGGCCAGAGACTTGCTACATGAGCCAGGCTCGCCTTGCTCCTTGAGGAAACTTGCTACTGCTCTGTGAGAACAAGGTGAGCCCCACCTGGGAAGGCAGGTAAAGCTGTACACACAAGAGCCAGTCGTGACACAAGCTCTATAAAATCTCAGTACTCAGGCGGGGCTGTGAATTCAAGGCTAGCCTGGGCTAGACAGCCAGGTTCTGAGCCAGCCACAGGTACATGGTGAGACCCTTGAAAAAGCGTACCTGTCTTCACACCATGGTTGATGCCACTCACGGAGATGGTAGCATTGGCAATGGGAATGCCTTGCTCGTCTGTCACCACACCCTTAATGCCTCGGTGCACCTGCAAAAGAGGTAAGTTGGGGGCCCGCGTGGAGACTTCCACGTCCACACCCCTGCCGAGCTTCACACCCCTCTTCTGTGTAGCCCAGGTTGTCCCACCTGCTCCATGAAGGTCAGCAACGCCTCCTTGTTGTTCTCCCACTCACGGGGCAGCTCACTCTCGTGGGGGAACTTGTCACAGCCCAGGTAAATAGAGAGCTCCAGGCAGTTGGTGTGCAGGTAGCTAAAGTCATTGATAGCTGGACAGACAGAAACAGACCCGTGGTCATCCCCTCCCCCACCCCTTCCACATGCCCCTCCCAAGCTCCTCCCCGGCGGACTTACTCCCAGACCGAGGATTCCATTTGGCCCCATTGACAATGCCCATGCCACTGGTGTAGTCCTGTGCCTGGCACCCTCCTCGGTAGGGCTCGGTCATGGTGAGATGGGCAGAGGCAAATGAGATGGCCAGCCAGCGGAAAATAGCATGATCTGGAGTCTCCTGGGCCTCAGACACCTCTTCGTCATCCTCTCCACGGGCCGCCGCCATGGCTGCGGCCAGCAGCTGCTCCTGGCTAGGCGTCCGAGCCATGTCATAGGGGTAAGACACAAGCCGCTCACCCCCATTCAGGTTTGCTCCCAGCACAAAGGGGTTCTTCTCCATCCAGGAAATGATGGCCCGGACTTCTGTGGATACCTAGGCGTGGATGGCAGAAGAAGCCATTTCCCTTTCCGTCCGTGGAGCCCCACACTAGTGCTGGGCATTCCCACATCATACCCATATCCCTCTGGTTCTTCCTCTTGCCCTCCAGGGTCTCTGTGCCAATACCTCAGCTTCCTGTCAGCAAACTCCCTGCCCCCGCTCCAGGACCCGCCTCCTTACCGTGGCATCTGGGGACAGGTAGCGATCAGGGATTGGCAAGTTATTGTTCGGGACCCTGTAGGGGACCCATTTCTTCTCCTCGGCTGCCCAGAGCACAGAGTTGAGATCCGGGAAGTCCTCAAAGATGTCAAAGCCCTCCTCAGTCCACAGCCCCAGTGCCCAGTTCCCAAACTCGGAGCCCTGCGGGGAAGACTGGAGGTGACTATGGGGCGGGACGTCGGGGAGCCCACGCCCCCACTCTCCATCCACCCCTTGCTGGCCCACGACCCACCATCTGTGCCGCCACCTCATAGCCGTCCGGGTTCAGCGAAGGCACCAGGTGGATGCGCGTGTCTTGCACCAGGTTGCGCACCCTGGGGTTCCCGTCGCGGTACTCGCGGCACAGGTACTGCATGAGCAGCAACAGGAGCTCTCGGCCCAGCACCTCGTTGCCGTGGATGCCAGCTGTGTAGCGGAACTCGGGCTCCCCTATAGAGACGGGAGACACAGCAAGCCATCAGCCTGGAGGCCCTGGGGCCTGCATGTCAGGCTGCATATCCGAGGTACAGGCCCAGCAGGTGCAAAGCAGGCCAGGACCCTGGTACTCTAGGCATTGGCAAAACAAGGCCCTCGGGCCCTCACCCAGCTCGTGCTCCCCAGGGTTATCTGAGATCTCCATCGCGTAGATCTTGAGCCCCCGTGAACTCTTGCCCAGGCTGTATGTGCGGGTGATGGTGGGGCACTCCTCATTCACAACCTTCATCAGCTGGCAGGGAGGAGATAGGATGTCACTCATCAGGATCCTCCTGCTCCCCGGAGGCATTCTACGGGAAGAGGCAGGTAACTCCAGCTCTTCTCAGGTGCCCCCAGCTACTAGTTTCCTCCTTAAGGCAAAGGAGTGGCCGACACTCCTCAAAGGGAGACTATGCCTTTGGGATGCACCCCAGCGCAGCCTGCGAGCAACGCAGCCTGTGACTCAGGTTCCTAACCTGGCGCATATCCTTGTAGCTGTGGTGCCGGAAGTCCAGGCTGTCCGTGGTTACCACCTCATTCTGTGCATAGTAGCTGTGGACAGCTGCAGATGAGCGGGTACACAGGGCCTGAATCAGCTGCCCTCTGGACCGCATCCAAATCAGACAGCTACCCAAAGCCGCAGCCAGCCCCTCTTTACTCACGAGTCACAGGGCAGCCCAGCACCTCCAGGCGCATGCACAGGCTCCCGTTCCAGGTGAGTGGATAGATCCGGATGAAACGGGCCACAACTGGCTCGGGGAGCTCACTCAAGACAGGGGTGTCCTTGTCTACATTCCCATGGAAGGTCTAGAGAGAAACGGGCCTCTCTACAATGCTCTGCCTCTCTCAAGAGTCCCCCCTGGTCCAGAGAGTAAGAGCAGAGCAACTCTCGGGCACCTACCATCTCCTCGTAGCCATTGGTGCACATCACCCAAGTCTGACTGTCATTGCTGAAGCCCACGAAGAAGGTGGTCACAAAGTCGTCACTGTGGAGCAGACAGAGTCAAGGCAAAGCTGCTCTCATCCAGGGCTCTAAGGCCCCGAGACCAACTTCCGGGCCAGCAGGGCCGGGGAGCATGGCCTGGACCTCTGGAGCCAGGTTCTATGCCTGCTTAGCCACGGGTGGTGGCTGTTGCAAAGCCTGTCTGTCCATCTGAACATGCGGACTGACTAGCCATGCTGAGGACCAGGTTCATGCTTGGTCCCTCATGGGTTTTTCTGGCCTTCCCAGGTCAAGGGCTGTCTAGAATAGCCCAGAATGGGACTCAGCTGTGCTGGAGGCCCTGCCCACCACCTAAGAGTCCATTTACATACTGGATGTTGGAGTCTCGGCCCTGGGTGATGACGCCCGTGAACCGGGTCATCCTTCTGGTGTCCACCTCAATCCACTGGGTCTGCGACTCGTCCTCAGCACACCATGCCCCATCATAGTAGTCATCTTCGTTGGCACCAGCCTGTTAGAGGAGAGGCTGAGCATGGGCATAGGGACCCCTGCCCACCGCTGGATGGACAGTCCACTCACCCACCTGCATATTGAGCCGGCCCCGCTGAGCCCCCAGGCCGTGGCGCAGCATGGAGGAGGCCCGGATCTGGTTGTCCTCAATGCGATGTGACTCCATCCCGATGGGCGGGCACTCTGCAGATGCACAGCCTTGACTAGCGGCTCGCGGACTCAACCTTCATTAGTCCAGAGCCAATGGGCCTACTGCCCATGCTCCTTACATGTGGGCGCCAGTTAGAGGCACAGCTCCACAGCTTGTGCCTCTGAAGACTGAAGACTCTACCTGTCTCAAGTCGACTCGGGTCAGGCCAGGAGCCAACTGAACCCAAGCCTGCTTCCCCTGCATTAGCTGCCATCCGAAGAATGAGCTGGTGGTGCTGCCCAACACGTGTGACAAATCCCAGGGCTCCAGGCACGTCACCCAGATGAAGCCTATAAAGGCAGCTGGAGCCCTCTCCTCCCTCCCCAAAGCCCTGCCGCTGTCACCCAGCTCCTGGATAACAGGAAGCTCTGTCCTACTCCCCCAAGCAGGCCAGGCCAGGCCAGAGCACAGCTGCGGCTGAGTAAGGCTGTCTTCAGCTCCTGGGGCTCTCCCCAGTGTGCGAGAATCTATGGGAGGATGGGCTTCTGGGGGTCAAAGCTGCACCAAGAAATCTGGTCCTGTGCATTTTCCTGACACTCCTCACCCTCCACCTCTAGCCCCACTCACTGATTTTCTCCACCGGAGCCCATTCCTCCTCCAGCTCCTCGCCCTTCTGGGACCCTGTTAACAACAAAGGGAAGGGCTGAAGCCAAGGGCCTATGGCATCAAAAGACCAAATGCTGCCCCAAGGGGACTGGCCATACACCTTTGTGATCCTTGTTTTTCTCCACAGCCCACTTGTCCTCTGTCTCCTCCTTGGGGCTACTGCCCTCCTTTTTGGGTTTCTCTGGGCCATGGAAGATAAAAGAGTCAAGTTGGCCCTGAGCCTGGAGTAGGGGAGGCCAGGCTGAGCTGGGAACACATGGGGAGGGGTGTCAGGTTGAGCTGGGCATATGGAAGGATCAGGTTGAGCTAGGGGTACACGAGGGTCAGGCTGACCTGAGAGCAAGCAGGAGGGGTCAGGCCGAGCTGGGAGCATGCAGTGGGGTTCAGGCTAAGCTGGGGATACATGAGGGTCAGGCTGACCTGAAAGCATGGGGGAAGGGGTCAGGATGAGCCTGGATCATGCAGATAAGGATCATGCTGAGCTGGGGCACATCTGGTAGACACATCTGGCCTCAAGAGGGAGCCTGCTATGATATCTGCCCGGCCTCACTCACTCATCTCCTCCTTTTCTTCATCCACCTCTTGTCCAGCATCGGGCTTCTGTGGCGGAGGATGGGGAAAGTAGTAATCCACTGTGGAGGAGAAAGCCTGGCTTGGCCGGTCCTACTCCTGGCCTGGCCTGGGCTCCTGACTTCACTGGAGGCCGTGAGGCAGGCAGGCATTGGCAACAGGGGGGAGAGGAGAGAAGGTAGGGGACAGGCCAAGACTGAGGTCACAAGCCTGGTACGAGGTCAGCCTATGGAAAGGAAGACTCAAAGATGGGCAGAGGGTGGTGCCTGGATGGCAGCTGGCATCTGTGGCCAGGAGGGAGCCAGGCCAGGAGATCTGAGACCAAGAGTAGGGAAACGGTAAGGACCTGTACAAGGAGGAGGTTTGAAGGATCCACTGGGATCTGGGGGAGGGGTGTGCTGAAGTCAACAGCCAAACTCCTTAGAGAAGACAGGTGAGGCGAGCAGGAAGGAAGTCTGCTAGGGAGGGCTGAGTCCACATAGGGTAACGGCTGAGAGAGACCCAGAGACGCCCCTAGTGGGGGCAAGAGCAAAGTTGGGAGCCAGAAAGAGAGGCAGGGAAGGCCCAGTGTCCTGTCTACACGCTTGGCCCCAGATGTCACTTGCCTGCATCCTTTGGACTTTGGGATATGAGATACTCACGGTCATCATAGTTGGGGATCAAGTAGCCGTCCTCATAGTCAGGGGGCAGCAGGGGCTTCAGAGGTGGCTCTGTGGAGGTAAGGCAGAAGTAAATCAGAGCCTCTCCCCTGACTCCGAGCCCCCTCTACTGCCTCCCACCAGCCTACCGATTTCCTTTCTTTCCTCCGGCTCTTCGGCCTTCTCTTTGGGGGGCTCTGGCCAGAGCCTCTTCCTGCTGGGTGTTGGTCTGGGCTGCTTCTGGCGCCGGATGTACTCAACTAAGAGGGAGGCAGATTCTGAGCAGGCACGCTGGGCTGACCTCTGGGAGGAGCCATCAGGGCCCAGGCCAGAGTCTAGTCCACACCTGAGCAGGGGCTCTACTCACAATCTTCATAATCCTCCCGCTCTATCTGGTCATTGTAGTCCAGTGTGGGCACCTCGGTCTCCTCCTCTGGCTCTGAGGGAAAGAGAACAGTAGGCTACCGATGACCTGACCAAGGCCCAGTCCAGAAAGGCCCTCAGTCTAGTAGGGCTGCGTGGCTGGTCACCCCGAGACTGAGCGGATGGCAGCTGCTCACCTGGCTGGTGTTCTCTGGCCTCCACCTGGGTCCCCTCTCCTTGACCTTGCCAGATATTTGTGAAGGTTTCTCCTATGACACAGAAGTCCCAGGATGAACAGGGGTACCTAGCCGAACCACCTTGAAAGCTTATGGCCACAATGTGTCAGAGCCTTTGTGGACGTTGCAGATACCCTCTTAAGGCCACAGCTCACTCCGAGAAGCATAGGAAGCTCACTTCTACCTTAGCTCCACACAGCCACCTCGGAAGCCCCTGCTGCTCCCTGACTATGGGCTACTTGCTCCCCAACTATGACGACAGTGGCAATCTAGTATCCCAAAGTCCAGGGGCTACAGTACAGTGCTAGTAAACTGATGAGGGTAGAGAGCTATGCTGCTTTCTAGAGGAGGGCTTACCATAAAGCTGCTGCCAGCAGAGGAAAGCAGGAGGGAGCAGGGGGCAGAGTTCTCACCGATAGGCCCCCAAGCTTTCTCCCTGCCTGAGTGGCAGCATTACGAGAACTCAAGGCCGATAAAACTACCAAGGCCTCAAAGCTTCCTTGTCTTACGGTCCCAAGAATCTCAGCCTCATTTCTTTATGTCCTCAAAAAGGTCCTTGCCAGGGATCCTGCTACAAACCTCTCTCCTGTGGTGGCTCCTTGGGACCAGGGTTAGAGGGTGAGGGGAGTGGCCACTCCGGCATTTCAAAGGGGGCCACGGTTGAGAGCCCTGGTCCTGCCATGGGCCTCTTGGTAGTCTTGGGTGGTTTCTCCTTGGGCTTCTTGGTGGCCTTGGGTGGCTTTTCCTTGGGCTTCTT
>NW_026596051.1:13687920-13758297 GCF_907164565.1 Psammomys obesus
TTCCTTGGGCTTCTTGGTGGCCTTGGGTGGCTTTTCCTTGGGCTTCTCAGTGGGCCTGGTGGGCCCCTCCAGGTGTTGTTTGGTAACCTTGGAGCCTTTGTCCTTCTTTCCTTTTTTCCCCTTGTCTTTGTTCTTTTCTGCAGGGACTGTCAAGGATGAAAATGTAGGATCAAACAATCAGGGCCCATTCTGTGTGCCCATGTGGTCCCTTACGGTGCCCATAGCCTGGGTGTGAGGACACCTTCAGTGCTTGGTCCAGTATAGATAGGGAAACTGAGGTTAGCCACTTGCTCAATTGGTAGAATGAGGTATGTGTCCAGGCTTCCTGTCTGCACATCCAGAGGGATCAGCAACAACTCTTGGCTGCTCTAAAGCCTGAGTATGGGACACGACATCTAAGGAGACATCTCCATCTGCCAAAAACTCCATGGGGGGTCCTCACAACCCATCTTTTCACATGTCTGCCTAGCTCTGGAGCATAGTTCTGTGCAAGGCACGGAAGGCACAGGGAAGCATCTGAAGGAGCAAAGCTACCCAAGCAAACAGCTAGGCAAATTAAAGAGAACCGCACAGCCTCCCTACAGCTTCCTTGCAGGGACAAGAAAAGCTTCAAAGAGATACTCAAGTCAGGCTGCGGGTGCAGCTCAGTACTAGAACAGTCGTTCGCCTGGTACGTGCAAGGCCCTGGGTTTGGTTCCCCAGCACTGCACTAAGGCAGGAAGTCAGGAAGGCAGGCAGGCACTCAGTAGGTCTTGGAGCGCCAAAATGAGGTCTAGGGTAGGTTGAAAGCCAGAACCAACAGGAGGCCCTGGGGACCACATCAAGAGCAGAGGAACAGGCAGGTAGGTAGGTAGTTCCTGGCTGCTGGCTCATCTCAGAGAAGTCTCTGCACCCCGCAGCACCGTAGAAGCTGCAAATGGTCCGGTGGGAAACACAAAGGAAGCAGGCTGAAACACAGGGAACATTTCAAAGCACGAGGCAGAAGCAGGGGCTCTGGCAATGTCCAGCAAGCCTTGGTTGTTGGAGGTAAACTGTGCAGGGAGGTGAGGCGCAGGGGAGAGCAAGCCTGATCTACAGCAGTGGGGGCTGGAGGGTGAAGCTGCTGACCTCAGGAATGAGGAATGGTGCCTTACAGTCTCCTGGGAGAGAGATCACAAGATCCTCTGCCACTCTCCAGAGGGCCATGAAAAACAACTAAGATTTACCGACAGCTGATTACATAAGAGGCTCAGCGTTACATGCCTCGGTGATGCTATCACCTCGCTTATTTCTGACCATCTCGGGCTGCCCGCCTCTACCTGGAAGTCTGGAGAACAGAGGTCTCCCTCACCCTCCTCCCCTGTGGCAGAAGAGGAGGGGACTGCCAAGGCTTGAAGCTCGCCAATAACAGACTAGGGCTAGTTTGAACAAGGAGGTAAACGCAATCCCCCACCCGCCCAAACCTACATCCTTGGACGACTGGATCCTTAGACTCGCAAAAACCCAGGGCTGGACATACCTCCAGGTCTCCAAACTACTGGCTAGAAAGGCCTGGCACTGGGTTGCCTTGTATTGCACTGGAGAGCCCTCACTGGGTGGCATGGGAAGCCACTAAACCCTCTGGAGTCCCTGTATGTCCACTTGAGGCCATGGCCGCCCATGCCACCGGCTTCTCACCTTCTCCATCTGCCCGCAGCTTGCCCCCTGCCTTGGATTTGCGGGCATTCTGGGTGGGCTCGGGAAGTGGTTGGGCTTCCACGTCGTCCTCCCGGGGCGGGGACTGGGTCTCCAGCTCCGAAAGGAAGCCTTCGAGGAACTCCTCGATCTCGTCGTCCGTCAGCACCGTCTGCGGGCTCCCCCCGGGGCACAGCGCCAGCAGTGCCAGGAGGCCACAGAGCAGGGGTGCGGTGCGCACCGCAGCCATGGCTCTGGGCACTCGCGGGACCCGGGTGGGCTTGGGCAGGGACTTGGATGGCAGGGGCGGCGCCCCGCGTGGAAGGCAGGAAAGGGCTTGAGGGACCCTGGGGAGCAACGTGGGCGTCGAGGGTACCCAGAAAGGGGTGGGAGAGGGAGAGCCCAGGAGAACAAGGGGCTCCGGGAAAGGTTCTGGCGGGCCCAGCCCCAAGGCGCTGACGGCGGCGACTGGGCGCTCCCACCCCGCGTGGCCAGCTCTCACGCGGACCGCCCTCCAGAGTGCTTGCGACGGCCTGGCCGGGGCGGGGGCTTCGGGCTTCCGGAGGGAGAGGAGGAGGAGTCGGCCTTGGACCGGGGGCTGCGGGGGAGGGAGGCGGAGCAGAACGGAGCCCCGAGCTCACAGCAGCTTCCGCGCCCAGCGTAGAGGGTCTGGGCGCAGGGCGCCTAGTGGGAAGGCAGGCCTGGGAGGAGAGGAGGTGGAGTGCAAGCTGTGGGGAAGGGCCTGTGCAGGCTCTGAGGAGATAAACCTAGGCTCTACTGATTGTGCCCTCTGTTCCGTGTCTTAGAGCTTGGTAGGAGAGGGAGGGAGGGCAAAAGGGACCTGGTGCCCCGAGGGTACTGGCAATCCACTCCTTCCCGCTCCCTGGAGACGGGTTCTTCGAAGCGTCACCTGCTCTGTGCAGTTATCGCCCGTGTACCCAAAAGAAAACAGCCTTGTAGGGATTCGGTTTTTCTGAGGGAGGCTCTCAGCAAGCCAGCTGCTGTCCCGGAGATAGGAGCCCCACTCAAGAGCTCAGCTCTCAAGTCCCACTGTGGAAAAATAGCCATTTCTTTCTTTTTTCCTAACCAGAATTGATTAAAACAACAACAGGTCGTTTACAATAGCCCCGGCTACCACACAGGCCCAGAGGGTACATAGAGCCCCAGAGCCTGCCAGGATACATCCGTCCAGGTGCCAGCATGTCAGCCGTTGGCGTCTAGAAGATAAATGTTGGCTGGTTCCAATGGCCATCACAGCTAAATCCGGTACTGCCAGAGCATTTACCACTGAAGGATTAAGGATTCGGAAGCAGGCTTGTAGCCATGGGTCCAGGTCAGTAGCAGGCAGCTTTCGACCAAGATGGGAGGTACCCAGAAAGAGCAGAGGAGGGACCCTAGGATGATTGACATGCTCGACTTTACATCTCAGCTGGAAGAGTAAAAGGAAAAAGCAGGTCAGGAAACACCAGCACAACCCTCGCCCCTGCCCTACCCGCCTGCCAGCATGAGCAGGAGGAGAAATAGGGAGATTTTCAGGGACTGGGCCCTGCACCCCACTGCTCTCTGGGAATAGGTGAGGCCCCTCCAGACAGTCCTTTTCTGGCTCTCCCATAGGAAGGAGGGATACTACGCTGAGAACTGGTACCTGGGGTCTAGCCTATCTCTGCCCTCCCAGCCACCCGGTTTCAGCAGAAGGCCTCAGAGTCCAGAACTTACTGTATGTATATTAAATGGATCGTGTTGTGCTGTGCTTAGCACAACATGGTCAACTCTTGCCTCCCACAGGCAATGTTGGTCCTCATCAGTTTTGCGCCCCCACCCCCACATCCCAGAACAACCCTCTCACAGAAGTAACTTCAGCTTGGTGGCGTAGCAGCAAGGGTGAAGCAAGTTTCCCATCATCCTCTGAATCACTGTGCTAAAAAATCAGTTCTGGGAATTTGCTTTCTGCCCCCCTCCCCACCCCCCATCTAGTCCAATGTGCCCTGCCTGGGGGGAGGCCACAGGGTGCATGCTGGGCCATGGATGTCACTTCCCTAGGAATGGGTCATACTTGGACTGAATCTGGGCCAGATATCCTCTGCCAGGGAAAACAGAAGCCATTTCAAAAATGGAAAACAAAATCCCCCAAGATCTAGACAGCCTTTCCTAGCCTCAATGAGTCACTAGCAGGAATGTGAGCAGGCATGCCTGTGAGGAGCTGGGCCCAGGGGGTCTGAGGGGTTGAGGAAGGTGGACAGGGAGCTAATGCTAGGCTAGTGTTTCCCCTCCCCCCAGGGAACCCATCCTCAGGGAGTCCTTTTGATCTGGGACCACAGCTCTGGGACAAGGGGATAAGAAGCCAGCGCCTGTGAAGGGAGCCCTCCCCTCTGCTAAGGAGCACAACAGCTAGGTCAGCTGTGCAGAGGGTGCAGCCATGGACAGCTGAGGAAAGTGGAAGGCTGGTGGCTTCCATGACCAAGAGCTCTCAGAGGGCCCACAGGAGTTGGGCCTCTGGGCCTACTAGGCAGTTTGGTAACTCCTCTCCCCTCCCTCCTGACTCCAGTTTTCCATGTAAATGTATTAGGGTCTTCCCAAGGGATCCTACAACAGAACTCGGCCGGCCTGAGAGAAGGAAGGTGTCCTTCAATTTTTTTTTTCAGGGCTGCAGAGCTGGAAGGAGAGGTTCTGGGGAACAGAGGCCCAAGCCTCTGATCCTTCAGTGTATCTGTGTAGTTTGCACCTCTTAGGGCTTGGAACAAGCACCCTGCCATGAGGGCTACCTGCCAGAGGGAAGCCCCAGGAGACAGAGGCTAAGGTTGGGTCAAGGGCAAAGAGGACTGGTGTGTGTGGTGTCACATAAGCAAAGTTGCCCACATGGGAAAGGACACAAAGGTCTCTTTTTTCCTTTGCAGTGTCAGATCTCCCCATGGAAGGAAGGGTACCCACACCCTTCTTATGAGAGGCCAGTTCTCTCAGGTCAGGCTCCCGGGGTAGAGGGAAGGGATACTGCAAACAGCATAAGAAATCAAAATGTTTAATTAAATTGATAGGCCAGGTCTGGTGGAACACGCCTGTCACCCCAGGATTCAGAAGGTCAAGACAGAAAGACAGCAATTTTGAGGCCAGCCTGGATTCTGGAGTGCAACCCTGCCTCAAAAATAAACAGGAGCTGGAGAATGGCCCATTAGTTAAGAGCACCTACTACTTTTGCAGAGGGCCCAAGTTCAGTTCCCAGCACCGACGTGGTGACTCACAACCATTAGACTCCAGCTCTGGGGGATCTGATGCCCTCTTCTGGCCTCCCTGAGCACTGCATGCACGTGGTGCACAGATGTACTTGTAGGTAAACACTTGTACACAAACAATTAAAAATAAATCTTTAAAAATAAAGACAGAGGGCTGGAGAGATGGCTCAGAGGTAAGAGCACTGACTGTTCTTCTGAAGGTCCTGAATTCAATTCCCAGCAACCACATGGTGGCTCACAACCATCTGTAATGAGATCTGGTGCTCTCTTCTGTGTGTAAGTATACATGCTGGCAGAATAAAGTATACATGATTAATAAATAAATCTTTTAAAAAATAAAGAAAGAAATGAGCTGGGCAGTGATGGCACACGCCTTTAATCCTAGCACTCAGGACATAAAGGCAGGCGGATCTTTGAGTTCCAAGACAGCCAGGACTACACAGAGAAACCCTGCCTCAAAAACCCAAGTGCCAGATAGATAGATAGATAGATGGATGGATAGATAGACAGACAGATAGACAAATAACTGAGTGTAATCAGTTAATGCTGACTGATGATGGGTCAGAAGCAGGAAGGAGGGAGACAGAAAGGGGCTGATTACGGATGGCATATCCTATTTCCTGAGACCGTCAATGAAGGTCTTAGCTTTCCTGTGCTTCAGTGGGAAGGAGTGGCTTGACTCTGAGAGGAAAGGTCTGCACCTTTGGGCCCACCTAACACACAAGTAAGGTTCTAGATAGTGTATTTCATTGTTGCAGATATCATTCAAGCCTCCAAAAATACTGCATAGACTTGGGGTCACAAGGGTTTAGGCCGCCTTCTGCTTGCTGGAGACTCTCCTCTATAGTCAGATCTGAGTCCTGTCTCATCCAACGGTGACCACAAGCTTCTGCACTCCTCCTCCATGTGGTGCTTTGAACAGGAATGACTCCCAGAGACACTGAGTTTGAATGCTTGGACACGGGGGAGTAGCCCTATTAGAAAGCGTGATCTTGTTGGAGTAGGTGTGACCTTGTTTGAGGAAGCGTGTCACTGGGGGTGGACTTTGACATTTCAAATGCTCAAGCCAAGCTCAGTGTCTCTCTCTTCCTGCTGCCTACTGATCCAGATGTAGGACTCTTGGCTGCTTCTCCAGCACCTCGCCTGCCTGCGTGCCACCATGCTTCCCGCTGTGACAATAATGGACTAAACCTCTGAACCTGTAAGGCAAGGAAATGTTTTCCTTATAAGAGTTGCAGTGGTCATGGATCTCTTCGCAGCAATAAAGCCCTAACTAAAACATTCCATGTCTGAGGAATACCGTGGGCCTTCCAAGAATGTCCTGACTGATTCATGGCATCTCTTTGAAGGTGTCTAACACAACCTGGGGCCAGAGGTGCATCTCAGCTTCCCAAGTACGTTAAAAAGATAGTCCTGACCCTCTCAGTAGGACCCTTTCTGCAGGGAGCTGATGAACTACCTCTGTGGTTCTACACATGCCTGGGGGCTGATGGGCAAAACAGAATCTATCAGTCAACTGCCCACCCACCGCCTCTCTACGAGCTCACTGGCTGTTTATCCTTGCCTATGGCTCTTTGATTGGTTCGACAGCATCTAGAGTGGACCAGCAAGATGGCTCGGTGAGTAAAGCGCTTCCCACCGAGCCTGGTGACCAGAGTTCTAGCCCTAGGACCCACATGATGGAAGAGAAGAACCGACTCCTGCTAATTGGCTTTTACTTTCCACACCTGTGCAATGGCGGCCCCACGCCTTGCAGTAAGCAAATGTCAGGAAATGAAAACAGAGTAGAAGGTAAGAAGCATCCAGGGTGGCGTCGGCTTGGGAATGACCAGAACCCCAGTCACTGTAAGCTTCCTTTGGAAAGTTGAGGCTAGAAAAGACTGAGTTTGAGCCAGCTGGGGTGGCGAACGCCTATGATCCCGGCACTCAGGAGGCAGAGGAAGGCAGATCTCTATGAGTTTGAGGCCAGCCTGGTCTATAAAGACAGTCCAGGACAGCCAAGGCTGTTACACAGAGAAACCCTGTCTTGAAAAACAACAACAACAAAGACTGAGTCCAGAACCTCAACAACTGGGACTTTAGACAAAAAGGTCCACACAGGATCCCCAAGCTGCTTTGGGGGAGGGGAAATGATAATCAATTGGCCAGACTCTGCTTCTGGACCTCTCATGGAAGAGGGCAGGAGGCTGCGAGCACGTGGGAGCCAGGCAGCAGACAGACTGTCCCAACCTGAGCCTGAGGCTTATGAGTTCTCTGTGGCAGCAGCTCCAACATGGAAAGTCTGAGGAACTGGAAAGCGGCGCATACCGATGGCTCTGTGAGCCCTTTCTCTTCAATTGCTCCCAAATCTACCATGTGCATTTGGAGAGAAGCATTTTTGAATCGGAGGTCCAAGAAACCTGGCTTTGCCATCAGGCCTCTGGAACCTCAGACACTGTCCCTCCTGGACACTGGGTCTTCCCAGGAACCCAAGGGAAAAGGACAGGATTTTCCTTCCCCTGGCAGAAGTCCCTCGATTCCTCCTTCTTTGCAGCCCAACTGCCTGGATTTCAGCAGTGGGGTCAGTTGCTCAGGCCCACAAAGAGAGGTGGTTCCCTGAGCCGTGCAGCTCTGGGTCTTCCAGGCAGTGGCTAGCCCGCTCACCAACTGGCAGAACAATCCTCTCTGTTTCCAACAACTTGAAAACCACATGTGTTTTTCCATAGTCCAGGCTCCCTGGGCCTGGCTGCTGAGTGAGCAGAGTTCACGCTGAATTCCTTCCACTCACCGCAGGGCAGACAGTGGGCCCAGCTGCGGGGAGACTCTCTGGAATGGGGGGTCACCACATAGAGGCAGGGCAGGCATCCAGCACTGGTGAGTAATTCTGCAGCTTGCTGGTCCGGGAAGGAGACATGTGACAATTTGGTGTAACAATCAGCCCAGTGTTAAGCCAGAGAGAAGGAGACCCTTCAAAATGGGGTCCACAGACAAAAGTGAGTGTTTGCCGCCCCCACACACCTTCATCAAGATCAAGTTAAGATGTTAATATTTCTTGTCCTAGACAGAAGACTTTATTGCATACGAGCTTTGGCCCTGAGTACAACAGAAGTCGCTGAGGATGAATCTCAAAGGAACAGAACACTAGGAAGGAATCTGCACTTCTTAGGTGAGGTCAGAGTGAGCATCACAGCCTCCTGCAGTGCTAGGAACCAGCTGTGGCCTCAGACCAACCTCCTGTGAAGTCATACTCTGTAACAGGGCACTCTTTGTCTGGGACAGGGTGTTGCTATGTAGTCCAGGCTCGTCTAGAACTCATAATCCTCCTGCCTGATCCTCCTCAGAGATTAGAGTCTATGACTTTGTCTTGGAGACCCAGCTACTCTCTTCTGTGAGATGCGCAAAACCATACAGTAAATCTCTATATCATGGTTCCAGGTTTCATGGAGACACAGCTGGACATCTGTGCCTGAAAAACAGTATTTTTTTAAAGATCTGCTAGGTGTGGTGTCACACATCCTTTGGTCCCTAGGAAGACTCAGTGTCTGGAGGGACAGGGTCCGAGGTCCCAGATGGCAAAGCCAGGTTTCTTGGGCCCCCAATTCAAAAATGCTTCTCCGAATGCATGTGGTGCTGCAGACCAATGGCACTGAGGAGGAAGGTGGATCTACAAAGACCAGCATGGTCTACAAAGCAAGTTCTAGGACAGCCAGGCCTACACAGAGAAACCCTGTCTCAGAAAAAATAATAATAAAGCTTTATTTGATCTTATATGTCTGAGCATTTTGCCTGTACGTATGTCTGCACCTGTCCAGTACTGCTTTGATAAAGGAAACTACATTTTTAAAGCTAACTTGGTTCTACTTCCCTTTTAAGTGTCTAGCTTATTGAGAAAGCATTTACCCAGCATGCAAGGGTCCCTGGGTTCTAGAAAAACAAAACAAAACCCCAGAGAATATAAGTTTGCTCAAGGGGGTTGTGGTGGCACACGCCTTTAATCCCAACACTCAGGAGACAGAGGCAGGCCGATCTCTGTAACTTCGAAGCCAGCCTGGTCTACCAAGAGAGTTCCAGGGCTACACAGAGAAACCCTATCTCACAACCAAGATGACATTTACACAGTGGAATATGACTCAGCTATTAAAAACAAATAAATCATGCATTTTGCAGGCAAATGGACAGACTAGAAAAGGTCATCCTGAATGAAGTAAACAGACCCAGAAAGACATTCATGGAATGTACTCACTTACAAGTGGATGTTAGCCATGGATGACCACGCTACAACCCACAGACCCAAAGAGACCAAGGAGGGCCCAAGGGAGGATGCTGGATCTCACTCAGACTAGGAAATAAAATAGACACCTGAAGTAATGCAGGGAGGGAACTGGGTGGGGGAGGGGTGGGGGATCAGGTGTGCAAGAAGCAGAGGTCAAGGGTTGGGAGGGAGGACTGGGAGAGGGAACTGAAATTGGCAGGGTGGAGGCATCTCTGGGTTAGGGGAAGCTTCCAGGAGTCTATAGAGGTGGCCCTGAGACTTTTAGCAGTGAAGGTTAAGGAGTCTGAAGTGGCCACCTCCTGTAGCCAGGTGGGACTTCCAGTGGAGGGAGGGAGACGCCACCCATAAAACCTTAGACCTAAAATTTGTCTTGCCTACAAGAAGTATAGGGGTAAAGATGGAGCAGAGATTGAGGGAAAGGCAAACCAATGGCTGGCCCAGTTTGAGACACAGCCCATGGGAGAGCGCCAACCCCTGACACTATTAATGATACTCCGCTGTGCTTGCAGATAGGAACCTAGCATAACTGTCTTCTGAGAGGCTTCATCCAGCATTGGATGGAAACAGAATCAGAGAGCCACAGCCAAACAGTAGGCCAAGCATGGGGAGTTCTGAGAAGAGCAGGAGGAAGGATAGAGGGAGATGGAGGGGTCAAGGGCACCATACGAAGACCTACAGAGTCAACTAACCTAGTCCCCACGGGGACATGCATGGACTGGGCCTGGGCCCCCTACATATGTAGCAGATGTGGTCAACAAGTAGGTCCCTTCACAATGGGAGGAGGGGCTGTTGCCTGCCTCTGGATCCCTTCTTCCTAGCTAAGCTGCCTTGTCATGCCCCAGTAGGAGAGGATGTGCTTAGTCCTGCTGTGAATTTGAGGTGCCTGAGTGGGTTGGTACCCCTGGGGGGCCTCCCCTTCTCTGAGAGAAAGGAGACTGTAGAATGGGGAAAATGGGGCATGAAGACAGGACTGGGAGGAGAGGAGGGAGGGGGCTGGAATCAGGCTGTAAGGAGATTAAATTCATAAATAAATGGGGGAAAAAACCCCAAAGAATAAAAGTGAGCTCAAAGGGCTGGAGAGATGGCTCAGAGGTTAAGAGTACTTGTTGCTCTACCTGAGAACATGGGTTCAATTCCTAGCACCTATATGGTTCACAGCCAACTATAACTCCAGTCCCAGGGAGCCAGAGCCCTCTTCTGCTTCCTCCACGAGCATCCAGCCAAAATGTCCATATTAAAAAAAATTAGAGTGAGCTAAGAGATATAAATAGACAATTCACAAAAGAAACGCAGGAGGCCAGTAAACATACAAACCTTTGAGCTCACCAAACGTTATAAAAATTCAAACCAAAGGGGGCTGCAGAAATGTCTCTGTGGTCAAGAGCACTGACAACTCTTCCAGAAGACCCGCACGTAGCTCACAGTCATCCGTGACTCAAGTCTCAGGATCCAATACCCTCTTCCGGCCTCCCAGAGGGACAGGTACAGCTGTGGTGCACAGACATACGTGAAAGCTGAACATACAATGCACATAAAAATAAAGGTCTTGGGGGCTGGAAAGAGGCCTCAGTGGTTAAGAGCACACGTTGCTCTTCCAGAGGACCCTGGTTCAATTCCCACTCATACATATCTGTAATCTGTTCCAGGGGATCTGACATCCTCACACAGAATGTATGCAGGCAATACATACATGTACATAAAAGAAAAATAAATAAGTTGGTTTTTTAAAAAAGTCCTAAAAATGTCAAGCCAAAGCCAGGGATGGTGGTGCATATCTTTTCAAGGCAGAAGACAGATCTTTGTGAATCTGAGGACAGCCTGGGCAGGGCAACCAGGACTACATAGAGATCTGGTCTCAAAAAACAAAAATCAACCCAATTATCTTTTTCCCTCTCTCCTTCCAAACCTTCCCCCCATTTTTTCTTTTCCTGCCTTCTCTTCCTTCCTCCTTCCTGCCCCCTTTTTCCTTTCTGAGACAGGGTCTTGCATAGCCCACAACTGGCCTTGAACTTGCCATATAGCTGAAGATTTCTTTACATTTGTAAGCCTGCATCTTCCACTTCTCCAGGAGCGCTCTCCTGCATACACACACACACACACACACACACACACACACACACACACACACACACACCAAACAAATAATCTTTCCTCGTAAGAAGTACTGGAGAGAGCTGTCGAAGGCCCTGGTAACAGGAAGGCCCCCGGGAGACTGTCCTATCTAAGATAACTTGGCAGCAGAGAACAGAAGAGTCCTGCTACAAACAGCTGAACTCTGACAATCACCCTGCTGGGATAACAAACTCAGTGTAACAGCGACTAAATATGATGGGAACGTAATTCTTACTCTTGCAAATTAGGTCTGACATACAAGGTGTTCTGACCACAGCAAACTAATAATTGTTAACAATGGTTGGAGGTTCTGGCTCCTCCCACCTTGCTCTCCCTAGAGCTTATGCTACAGACCAGGATGTCTTTGAACTCACAGAGCTCCTTCTGCCTCTGCCTCCCAAGTGCTGGGATTAAAGGCATTTGCCCCCTGCTGCCACCACCTGCCACCTTGTTTGTTTAGCCACAGCGAACAGCTTCTCTCTCACAGCACAAATCATCTGCTTACCTTCCAGTCATTTTCACAACATCCAAGCCTGCAGAAACTTTCCTTAAGAACACTTTGTAGCCAGGTGAGGTGGCTGGCATCTACAATCCCGGCACTCAGTAAGCAGGGGCAAAAGGAGCAAGAGTTTGAGACTAGTCTGTACTATATAGCAAAACTTTCTAGTCCCCCTCCCTCTCCCCCACACTAGCCAGCCAGCCAACCAACCAACCAACCAGGAAACAAATACACACACACACACACACACACACACACACACACCCTCTACCACCCTCTAGAAGCTCCCATAAAGCTCTACATCATTCCATCGATCCCATTGGCCTTTAATCACAAGTGCATCACAGGCCATGGACGGCTACAAGGGGAGATGGGACACACAGCTTCTTCTGACGTCCTGGGCTGTCTCTAAAGAAGGGGTTGACAGATGCCAAGGAATAATGAACAGAATCTGCTACACGTGCTATCCTTCTTGCTTTTGTGTCTGGTGAGATCCCTGAGGTCTAAGGCTGTCTGGATGAGGAGGGTGTGAGCTGCAATCCAGGAAGCACGAGGAGTCAGAGGTAGCCTCGGCTCGGCAGCTGCGGCGCATGTGTGTGGGGGTTGGGTGGAGGTACTCGGATCTCAGCTGGTTGCGACTCAGCCAGAAGCCCAGCCAAGGAAAACGTGGACAGCCAGCTCCAGCCAGGCAGACACCCTGCAGGTACCCAGCCCTGCTCCCCAGCCTCCGCCAGCATAAAGAAAGAATGCTCGACGGGACCCAGGGGTGCTCCGGGTGCCAGGACCTATAGCTGCCTGGTTGCCATTTCTCACCTCCCTTCCTGGCCAAGAAGGAGCTGTTCACACATGAAGGTCCATTTCCTCAGCTGCAGGCAGTTTTCCATAGCCCAGCTGCTGCCTCTCCCCTGGGTGGGGTTAGGGTTCCCCCAAGTTCCCAAGTGACTTCTTTTTCTCCTTCATTCTGAGATAAGGGGTCCCAAAAATATCGCTTGGTCTGTCCTTTAGTTCTTCTTTCTTCTTTTTCTTCAGTTCTGAGGGTTGAACCCAGGGCCTGGCACACACCAGACAAACACCTCACCCAGCCCTTCATAGGTGCCGGTTGTTTTCTCCCTGCCTCCTTCCTGCGGGAGCACTCCTGCTGCAGAGATGACCACCCACCCTCACCCCAGACAACTCTTCTTCTCCATGTCTGGCCTGGACTTCATTCTGACTTCCCACCAGGTCCAGCTGCCCTCTCCCTTGGCATTGCAGGCCTGGGTCACTATTCCCAAGGTCTGCTGTCTCCCCGGGCCCATTGCCTCCCTCTAGTCTGGGAAGTTGGCATCTGGGCATCATGGCTGACTTACCTTCTTGTCCTGCGTTGCCCCTTCCAGCCACAGGTACCATCTTCAGGTCACTGCAAAGACTTGAGGGCCCCCATACAGGGGAGAAAGTCCCTCTAACGGCTCCTAAGACAACCCCATCCTGTATCTTGTCCCTCCCTGTAACCCTGGAGTAGGTCTGAAACCTCGAGGACCAGCACCTTGCTCCAGATTGCCTGCTGTCATTGCTCTAGTCCACTGCTTCTGACCCGAGGGCCTACATCCCTGCCTGGTTTGATGGATCACCTCCTCATAGTACTGTAGCTGAGCCCCTTTCTGCAGGGTGTGGAGGTAAGACCCGATCACCCGCCATGTGGGAGAACTGCCCCTGACATTCCTCTCCAGCAGCGGAGAAATGGCTGCAGCCTGACACGAAAGAGGAACACAGACTCCCTGGAAGAAAGGCTGGGTGGGGCCTGCAGAGAAGGGGTGGCATGAACAGAGCCCTCAGATCCTGTTAACCTTGGGGGAGGGAGCCAAAGAAGGGGTGAAGGAGTCAGCGGTGGTAACAAGTCAGCCCGGGCTTGGCTCTTCACTGGGCTGGGGCAGAGGTCACTGGAATGGCCTGCACAGAGCAGAGGGACAGGGACAAGGCAGACACACAGCCACAAGACATGGGCAAAGAGCTGACAGAGCCAGCAAAGCTTGGAAGCAGCAGGTGGGCTCCCAGAGAGAGACAGCAGGGGAGGGAAGAGAGAAGGTGCCTCACCCCCAGCATGTCTCCAAGACTGCTGACACACTGCAAAGCCTTGGCGAGAGACGGGGGCAGACCTCTGTTGGTGGGAGGAGGCAATGTGCCCACCCCAGCCCGCTGGGAAGGCAGAATTCATGTATGGCAGGTGCCCACATTGCCTGACCTATGCCCCTTCCCGAAACGACCTCATGCCTAGGGGTAAGAAGTACCATTCGGTTGTGGGTAGCTGGGTCCAGTGGGGACACTGGGGGATCCTTCTAACCTCCCGGTAGGGCCTGGCGCCCTGCCAGCTGTATGGAATCAGAGAAAGGCTGCAGTCAGGGGCTCAGTGGTGGGGAGCAGGGATGGGAACAGGGAGACTTTAGTGCTTGATTCCTTCTCCCGCCGCCAAAACGCAGGTGCCATGCAGGGTGTCTCTGTCTTAGCCAGTGCAGAAGCCCCTCTTCCTGGTTGGTGCTGGTTACGGCTCTGCAGAAGATAGTTCTTTCAAAAGACTTCTATTGCGCAAGCACTGTGTGCTCATTGCAGAAAAATTAAAAAAACATGTCAAGCCAAACAACAAAACTACTGATACGTGTTATCACAGTACAGGCTGCCCCTCCCCCGCCAGGGAGAACAACTGTAATCTTCCAGAGGTTTGTGGCACAGGAAGGGCCAAGCAGAGGAGTTCACGTTCCATCACCGCTGTCTACCAGCCTTGTGCGTCAGCCAAGAGGCTTGCCCTCTCTGTCTCCAACCCCTCCCTGGCAAGATGCAGGCATCCATGTCACTCCCACTGACAGGACATTAAAGAGTTGACATGTGTGGCGTGGGGTGCCTAGAGGAGTCTGGCAGCAAGCGCTAGCCAGGCTGATCTCATTATGTAGATGTGCACACCCCTAGAAACATTTTATTGTGGAAACTTCAGTCATCTGCACAAACTGACTGCCAGCCTTGGCGCCTGCTCCTGCAACTCCACTCACAGACCACCTGCTCCTTGAGAGTGTGCTCTCTCTCTCCTCCTGACGGCATCATGCGATTCCACCAAGGAGTTCTCTCTCTCTCTCTCTGTCTCTCTCGTCTGTTAGCATTAGTATCCACATTCAGTGTCAGAGCACAGATTTCCCTGAGTGCTCCGTGCATTCTTCATTTACAGTCTATTTGAATCAGGGTCTGCAGAAAGCCCGTGGGCTGGGATTACCACCTCCAGTGCCCTCAGCATTCTCTCTTGAATGTTCTACTGCATCTAGGTTGCTTCTCCAGAACTTTCCCCAGGCCTGGACTTCACTAACTTTTTTCTATGCCAAACATCTGAAACAAACATAGTGACATTTGTTGTATACGTGAATTCAACTCCAAAGCTCAGAATGTTGAAAACTCACTTTGACTTTTCCCTGGATGGTTTCATACCGATTAAAAAAAAAAAAAAAGATTTATTTATTACTTATACAGTGTTCTGCCTACATCTGCTTACATGCCAGAAGAGGGCACCAGATCTCATTATAGATGGTTGGGAACCGCCATGTGTTTGTTGGGAATTGAACTCAGGACCCCTGGAAGAGCAGCCAGTGCTCTTAACCTCTGATCCACCTCTCCAGCCCAGTTGCATCTGTTGCAGTCTTGTAGGGGTGCCTCCATCCCTTCCCCTTGGCCTCCAGGGTACCAGAAGGCAAGGTTGAACTAAAGAATATGGTGCTTGAGTCACTGTGCCCAGAGGCACATGCTCAACCATCCACATCTCACCTCATTGTAACCAAGGGATGGCCAGGTGGAAAGCAAAACCCCTGTCAGTTCACAGTGTGCTTTTGGGCCTCTGCAAGACTCACAGGATTTTGTTTCATGAATGAGAAAAGTAGAGTTTGACCTGTTACCTCACGAAGTGACAGGCAAAGTGGTACCTTCAAGCGGATGGAAAATGAAGGCCGCTCTTCCAGAAACGACTTCCGGTCAGAGGCTCCCCATGCCCTCGCCCTCCAGCAGGACTTGGTGAAGCCTCAGGGGCAGGTTACAGTACAGTTCCCACAGTGGCCCACCAACTCTAGCCAGCCCATACAGCCCGCCCCCTCTTTATGCTTGCTTCTGGATATCTCCTTTGCCTGTCCCTTGTCTCGGTGTGACCTGCACCTGTCACATCTCCTGCGCCTGTGTCCCCTCCTTCGCTGGTCCATGACGCAACCCTCATTGCTAGCTGGAGACTTCACTGCTCCAAGGCCATCACTCGTCCAGCAAGGAGGCCCTCACCCTCTTCCCTCCATGTCCTTGTAGGTGTCTGGAGCACCACTCATGCTCTACCCACAGCTTTCTGCTCTCGGGTGCTGGCAGCTCCAGCCTTTCTGCTGCTGAAGCAGATCCCTGCCTCTCTCTCTCTCTCTCTCTCTCTCTCTCTCTCACTCTCTCTCAGAGCTGGTTCATTCCAATCATAGTGTAGTCAGAAGGCTGCATTCCTCACCTGGGGTAGGAGAGCTGCCTGTTGGAGTGGTCTGCCTCCTCCTACCATTTTCCCTTCATTTCAAAACTGAAAAGGGGCCGGTCCTGCTTTGAGCCTCTGCTCTAAACCTCCCTTCTCCTTAAGAAAGCCAAAGTCTCCTCTAGTGACTAACAGAGCCACATGACCTGAGCACTTTTTGCCCTTCTTAACCCTGTCGTTCTGCTCCAGCTGCATGGGTACTTCTTTCCTTGAACACACAGAGCACAGCCTCACCTCACTAGTTCCCAGCCAAGAACAAACAGGCCTGCTTGCCTGCGTGAGCACTGCTTAGCCTTCATCTTCTGGCCCTGGGCATGCGCTCTCCCTGGTTTTGATTTTAAACTCTACTGATGCACCCAGTTAGTGCCTGCTCTGTTCCTGATCAGCAGGAACCCAAGTCAGTGCTGGGGGCTGTGGCTCCTGTCTGCATGGCTTGGGTTTGTTTTTGTTTGTTTTCTCCTTGTCAGTGTAAGTCCACAGGGTCACACTGTTATTTCTGCTGCACTCGGTTGGCTAACGCAAGCTTCAGGACCAGCTTACAATCGAAAGGGGCCAGTGAGTAAAGGCACTTTTCACCAAGCTTGACAACCTGAGTTAGATACCTGGGCCCCACATGGTGAAGAGAGTGGACATCAAAAAAAAAAGGAGGGGCAAGACCCCCACCTCTCTCTAGGGAAAAGGGACACCGACATTATTACAGAAAGACAACAGGTGGAAAGAGTTCCTGGGGCGACAATCGCTGTTGTTGACTAACCCAATGGTCTGATGTACCTTCTCCCTATCTGTCTGGCACCATGTGGGCAGTGGCTTCCATATGCCACATTTACTATAGTCCACGTGCTTACACTGCAGGCTGTGCGTTTGTTGAATGAATGGTTGGAAGGGTAGCTCAAAATTTAAATAGCTAGTTAGGTCATTAGTTAGTTGGCTAGTTAGCTAGTTAGTGTTTGTTTGGTTTGCTAGTGATTAGGTTTTTGCTGTGACTGGGTCTCAGGCATGACAGACAAATGCTCTAACACTGAGCCACACCCTCTGCCACAAAGTTTAAGTTATAGTTTCTGTATGTGTATGTACATACACATATATGTGCATGTTTAAATCATGTTTCTGCCTCTAAGGCTGCAGCAACGTTGGAAACATTAATTTAACTCTAAACCTACTACGGTAGCTACAATGTGGGAAATGCTAGTGAAAGCAGGTGTAGCAGTTTGTACCTTCCCTTAGAGCGCCCTGGGAGCAAAGGCAAGAGGCCTGAGAGGTCCAGCCCTGGGCCACACAGCAAGGCACTGTCAAAACAGCAGCTGCAGGGGCTGGAGAGCTGGCTCCAGGGTTAAGAGCACTTACTGCTCTTGCAGAGAACCCAGACTCGGTTCCCAGCACCCACATGGCATAGGTGGCTGGAACTGCAGCCCCAAAGGACCCGACATCCCTTTTTACCCTCTGAAGGCAGTGCTCACACATGGTGAGTACACATATATGCAGATAAAACACTTATACACAGTAAGAGAAACCATGAAAGCAAAACCAAGCTGGACATGGTGCCACAAGCCATTAATACCAGCACTTGGGAGGCAGTTGGATCTGAGTTTGGACCAGCCTCGTCTACAGATAAAGAAAATAAAACCACCAACAGCAAAGAGCAGAAGGGTCTCAGCTTCTGATGGTCCAACGTACACATTTTCAAGTTTACAGTGGTGTGAAAACAACTACATCGGTTGTAATTACACTTTGAGTTTGTATCTTTTCCCAGACGAGTAATGGACAGTATTTGATGCAAGCAGTGATGACCACTGATCCAGAGGGGAAATTGTCACTGACCCATAGTGTGTTGTGATTGTCAGCTTCAGCGCTCTGTAGGACCAGCGTATCTGATCATTCTCTACCTGTAAGACTTACAAGTTGCCTGAGGCTTACGGTGTATAGCCCCATAGAGGTCAAGGAACCTCTACCACCAACTCAACCTATTCAGAAAAAACTAAAACTCAATAAATTATTAGCATGTTATGTAGCTGCCTCCAAGCTACATGTGTAACACTGTATGTATGTAGCATGCATGTTATGGAAGAGTTGTTACCTCTACCGCTGTCTATCTGCCTACCACTCAACTTCTGGTGCAGGTCCTGCCCCTGGCTGGGAATCCAGGCTCTTTCCACCATCCTTCCTGGTTGCTGCCTCTTTTCCGTTGACTTTGACCTTGGTTTGATGCTACTCAGTGGAAGCTTGTTGCCTCCCTGTCCAGCCTCTCAGGACTTTCCACCTATCCACACCATGGGTCAGAAAACAGGAAAGAAGCAAGATTTCCTAACTCCGTGTCAATAAACCAGGGCCCTCCATCCCCAGTGTCTGCATCTGTGTTTTACTTCAATAGTAATCACAGTAAATGAGAAAACAGCTAAACAACATTGGATTTGATTATTCAAGAATGAAATAGGGTTTTAGCTTCTGCAAGAGTGTGAATGAAATCATCTTTGGATTTTTGTTTGTTTGAGGGTTTGAGGCAGGGCCTCACTGTGTAGCCTTAGCTAGACTAGAACTCTCTACACAGACCAGGTTGTCCTTGAACTCAAAGACGTATGTCTGCTTCTGCCTCTTGAGTGTTAGGATTAAAGGCATGTGCCACCACACCTGGCCATCTTTGGATATTTAACTTGCAGTGGAGCTGGGGACTGCAAGCACCCTGTCTCTCCCTCTGGGCCCTCGAGGTACTCCTTCACTGCGAGCTGTGCCTGGGTTGGTTAGACTAATAAGCCCTTGGAGGCTTCATTTTAAGGATACTTCCTTTATTACAATCCTCTGGCCAAATCCCTAGACAGAAAGGGGTCCCAGTGCTTCATGATTTCCCCCACCCCATATTCTAATGGGGTCCCATCCTGGGCCTCCAACTGCTCACAGGGTTCTTGCATAATAGTGCCTGTCCAGAAGGAGACGTGCAAATCTTCCTTAAAAGGCAGCAAATGTTTCTCACAAATAAAGCCTCTACACTTGTTACATAACCAGCCAAGCCCTGGCAAGTCCCAGCCCCAGCATTAGCACATCAACTGCCAAAAATCCAAATTTAAGCCAGGCATGGTGGCACAAACCCATAATCCCAGCAGTGGGGAAACTGAGGTGGGGGTGGGGAGGGATGGGGTGGGAAATGGGGACATGGGGCATTGGAAGTTTGAGAACAGTCTGGGCTACACAGTGAGACCTGTCTCAAAAACTAAAACTACACAAATTTCTGACAGGTCAGAGAAAGTGGTAAAACCAGACCCAGGGTAACAGGTTGAAGATTAGACCCACATCCATGTCCTTCCAGACCGCTTTTTGGAATAAGAGTCCTGGCTGATATAATTAGGGTAGAACCCTGAGATGGTGCCCTCCTGAATTAGAGCAATGCTTCTTGACCTGTGTCATTCTAAGGAAGGAGGAGGACACACAGAAGAGCCCAGAGGGAAGGCAGTCTCCAAAGGTGACAGCAGAGACCAGACCAGTGCAGCCACTGACTGGAGGACTTAGGCAGGGGTCTCGCCTGCAGAGTTCAGGGGCGAGCCCCTACTGACACCTGGATTTTTTTTTAATTTTTTTATTATTCATTATTTGTTTATTTATTTTACTTTTGGCCTTGAATATTAGGAGAGGCTATGTTTCTGTTGTTTCAAGCTGCCCAATTTGTGATAATTTGTTAGAGCAGTCACAAGACAGGCACACCAGAGATTAATGATTACAATATGTCAGAGAGCTGGAAGGTCCAGGCCAGTGCTCCTGAAGGGCCGACAGTCTCCAGGAGCCCCGGTCCAGCAGCATCAGGAGTTTAACAAGCTTTCCAAGTGCTGCTGGCAGGAGGCCCGCAGGGGGAAAATGGATCAAGATAGGAGGAGCAAGTGCTGGAGCAGAGCTGATTCCTAGTCCCTCTGCGGGGAAACAAGCCCAGCACAGGTGTAACTGACACCAAAGTGAGGCTGACCAGAAGACAGGCGCTGGTGGGGTGGGGGGAGGGGCAGAGACAGGGCAAGGGTTGTGTAGCTTTGGGAAGGTTTTGAGAACTGAGTAATCCTGCCCTCACCCCCAAACCCCCACCCCCACCCCCCCACAGCAGGGTCTGGAGCTAGAGGTTGGAACAGGGTATCCATCTTGGAAAATCACAAGTTCGCACATCTGGGCAAAAGTAACCCAAACATGAGTTTGAGATGGGCAGGAATAGCCAGGCTGGAAAGTGAAGAGAGGATAGCAAGCCTAAGGGCAGCTGAAGGACTTTCTGGGGGTCCCAGAGAGGGGAACGAGAGGCTTGATGGGAACCCCTGAGCTAACTCTACCAGAACAGACCACCAAAATCAGTCTGATGCCCAAGAGGCACCAGAGTAGCCTGGAGGTTGCTAAAAGTTAAAGCCAAAGACTCCCCGCCCCATTTCAGGTCTCTGCCTCTTGGGCCTGCCTCCTGAGGCTACCTGCTTTCAATTAAGGATCTTCTCTGGGCCTCAGTTCCTGGGATACATACGTGGGCAGAGGGATCCTACATGGCATGGTTCTTCCTGCTTGGCATTAAGGCTCTCTAGACTCATCCGGGCTATTGTCCACATACACCTTTTATCTTAAAGGCACTAAAAATAGATCCACACAGAGGAGGTGGCATGCCTCACTACTGCCCCTGAGGCAGGCCTTCCCCTTCCCAGACTAACCTCTCACTACTTTCCTACCACAGTAGAGCTGCACGGGGCAACTAAATCAACTGAGGAATGAGACCTAAAGGTGACGTTCATATGTGAATCGGAAGTATTTATTCTGAGGAGTCTTTGCTACAGTTCAAGGACTGCCCTCTAGGAAGGGCAACTGCATTCAAGCACCTCCTGTAGTTCTTGTTTTTAAAACTCTACTTATTTTGGGGTGTTTAGGCCTCAACCTCCCTTCCAACCTCCCAACCCTACTTAGGAGAGAGAAGGTTAGTGGGGAGAGGGAGCACAGACCCCTTTACTTCTCCCAGCTATTTAGGGTCAGTGGGTTCTTTCAGCCACACCACGAAGAAGACAATTAACAGATGTGGACAAACTATAGCCCAACTAAAATCCCACGCTTGGGATTAAAACGAAAACGTATTTACACAACATAACTGAGTTTACAAAGAGCCCAAAACTCCCATTACAACATCTCAATCACACTGGGGCCTGGACCTTCAAGGTAACTAACTATGCATCTTACTGCTAGCCCTGCTGCAAAAGCTGTTTCCAGGGCCAGGACAGTCTCAAACAGGGGCCCTCAGCATTCCAGGAGAGGTCCCTCCCCTTCCCCGCCCCTCACAGGATTACACACCTGCTCTGTAGTCTGTTCCGGGACACTTAGAGGCACACAGACACATATAGCACAGCCAGTACTCAACACACAGCTAGCCCAAATTACCTCCAAGTGGAGGCCCTCCATTCTCAGCTTGGGGTACAGACAGTACAGAGGTATGCTGTAGCCCCATGTCTTTCCACTTGGGGTGTCCAGGCTCCTTTTGAATAGGGCTCAAGGAGGGTGGTGCAACACAGAATCTCAGTCAGTGAGTATGTGAAAAACAGCCTTCTCAGGAGACAGCTTCAGTGATGCAGCCCATTGAACTAAGGGGAACGAAGGCTATGTGAACCTTTGGGGAGTCAGTAGGGACTATGCCTCCGGCCAGGGCAAGAGGCTGGGAATGCCATATTTGCATGAAGAGGAATTCCAGGTGCTTGCTGGACATGACCTTAGAAGGAGAGAGGAAGTTTAACCTGTGACCTGGCCGCCAGGCTAAGTGACCACCTCAAGGATGGCAGAGGTGGGGGTGTGAGGCTCTGTGCACTGGGACATGCAGGCCCAGGGCAGAGAGGGAAGGGTCCTACTCCTATCAGTCTTAAGATGAGATGTTCAGGGTTTGGACACCCCTTGACCTCACTCTTGCTTCAGAGCAGCTTCCCCCAGCTGCATGGCTCCCAGGCCCCACAGTACACCGCCTTGTAGCCCAAAGTTTTAATTTATGCATGTTTCCACGTACTCTTTTCCTCCAGTATTACCAAGTTGGTTGTGCTAAGTAGATCACAGAAATATATCAATGGGACTGGAGAGATGGCTCACCAGTTAAAAGCACTTGCTGCTCTTGCAGAGGGCCTGGGTTCCGTTCCCGGTCATCCCTAATTCCAGTTCAAGGAGTTCACGCTCTTCATATTTCCACCAGCACGAGGTATACACGTAGTGCAGATATGTGTGTATGTATACACATATTATACACACACACACATCCAGGCAGACGGTCAGCACATAACTTTTTAAAAACTTTTTTTTAACGGAGTAGAGGGATGGCTTAGAGGTTAAGAGTACTGGTTGCTCTCGCAGAGGACCTGAGTTAGGTTCCCAGCGTTCACAGGAGCAGAGGCTCACACTCCAATTTCAAGGATATGACACCATCTTCTCACTCAGTGGGCACTAGGAATGCACGTAGTCCATAGATACACATGCAAGCAAAACACGTACACACATAAAATAAAAATAAATAAATCTGATAAATAGTTTTTTAAGATGAAAAAAAAAAATCGAGTGCCTGCAAGTACAGTTTTGGTTTCTTTTTTCAGATTTAAATGTTTGATGTGTACGGAATTTACTTGATGTTAAGCAGGGACGTGGTCAATTTCGATTTTTTTCCAAATGGACGGCCAGCTGTTCTAATACCGTTACATTGGAAAACCCACACTGCACCAGCTCACTCGCAGACCGGGAATCGGCGACCCTGTGCCTACCCAGGGGACGCCGCGCAGGCGTAGCGTCACCAGCGCAGGCAGCTGAGGGATGGGCCAGGACTTGGCCTGCGGTCTAGGAAGAGCCGAGGCCCCGCCCCCGGGGTGGGGACAGGGGCGAGACGGCTGGACCCCGCCCCCGAGGGAAGAAAATTGCCCGCCCAGGCGGAGGCGAAGCCCCGCCCACGGACCCTCGCTTATTTTCCTCCAGGGTCTGCGAAACCGACGGGGCTTTCCGCAGGCGTAGTTCAAATAGAAGCCCAGTCCTCGGGTGTCGTTTGCATAAAGCTGGGGTCCTAGGGGTGGAGCCCAAACCAGCCCAGAGGGCGTCATTTGCATAGAGCCCCGCCCACCCTCCGGCGGTAAATTAGACCCCCCTTCCTCCCGCCGCACGCTTCCTCGCCGTCCTTCCGCCCCGTTTCCTGACCTCGTCCGCCCAGTTCGGCCTGCCTCCTGAGTCGGTGCCCAGATGCTTCCCAAGCGACGGCGAGTGCGTGCCGGGTCCCCACACAGCGCCGCTGCCTCCTCCGCGCCGCCGCCGGCGCGCTTCCCGAGTGTGGCCATCTACCTGGCCGAGCCGCGCATGGGCCGCAGCCGCCGGGCCTTCCTCACGCGCCTGGCGCGCTCCAAAGGCTTCCGCGTCCTGGATGCCTACAGGTGTGCGGCTCCCGCGGGGGCCCATGGTGGCGGGACGCCAGCCTTGGGGGGTGGGGGGCTGGTATAATTATGCCCGTCACCCCAGTGTACGGACCTACTGTGGCCCACGGCGGGGGAGGGCGCGCAGCTGGCCGAGACGGCAGGCGGCACCTGTGGCTTTGGGTTCCAAGCCAGTTGGTACTTCGCGGTTGCGGTACGGTTCTCCAACCCGGAGTTCCTCTTTTTGAAAGGATGCCATCAAATGAGAGGCTTCTTAAAGAGCTTCTTAGAGGAAAAGTATTGAGTGAGCAATATTTGCTAGCTGCCCTCCCTCCCAGTGAAGCCAGCGGTTAAGGATGTCCTGAGTTTGCCTTAGTCACCAACCAGCTCCTGTAGAGAACATACCAGGGCAACGGAATAATAAAGGAACTTGGAGCCTGTATCCTTGTAGCTAACTGGTTTGTTTGCAACGCCTCCCACTCCCAGCCCCTTCCCCCAATAATGAAACATCCCTAAAGACTAGTGCATCAGATTCACTTAAGAGTGGAGGTAACAATTTGGATTGCACATGACTCCACGTTTTTACGACAGCCTGACAAGATCGCTTGTGTTGGATTGCTCCAATGTAAAGGAAATACAGATGCCATGCTTTCCTATGGACATGCAGCAAGTTGGCCTGCTTGGGTTTGAATAAATAGGGCAAGACTCTCCTGTCTCAAAATCCTAGCAGAGTGTCACGCCTGCCTGTGATCCTGGGATGCGGTGCAAAGGTGCCAGAGTTCCAGGCCAGCCTGGCCCACTCAGCAAGTCTCCAAACAGCCGTTGGCACTGAGATCAGAACCCTGGCCCCTAAGTCACCCCTTGGCCTGAAGCACAGGGTGACAGACAGGTTTACAAGTCAAACCGGCCTGTGAGTGTGGCTGGAGCTAGGCCAGTTGGGAAGAGTGGAGAGGTGTTTGTCCTTCACAGAGGGCTTTCTGGCAGACCACAGGGCAGTCACAGTGCAGTGGGCACTGTGGGGTGAGCAGCAGAGCAGCTGGGTTTCATTCTCCTCCTGTCCCCCCAGCTCAGAGGTGACGCATGTGGTGATGGAGCAGACCTCAGCCCAGGAGGCCATCTGCTGGCGGAAGAACATGGATGCTCTTCTCTCAAGCTGTCCCCAGCCAGCTCTGCTGGACATCAGCTGGTTTACAGAGAGCATGGCAGCTGGGCAGCCTGTTCCTGAGGAGGGCCGGCACCGCCTGGAGGTGAGCTAGTGAAGGACTAGCTCAGCTGGGACAGATGACTGGATAGCAGGTCTTCAGTGTCCTCAGGAGGAGGTGGAGAGTGAAGGCTCTCCCAAGACTGCAGAAGGCCCTGGAAAACCAAGAGAGGCCACAGCAGGGATTTGGGGGGCTGGACCATCCCACCTTCTGCTCTAACCATTGACCTACTTACTTTTAGTATATTTAGGAGTTTCTTCCTCAGCAAGTACTTGGGATGAACTGAGTTGCCAGTAGCCCGTCCTTGGGATGCTCTGGAGCCAGGCCGCTAGGAGACAGGAGGCAAGCTCCCTGACTTTGGAGACCTTAGTCCCTAGTCCACATCTACAGAGTTGAGGGGTAGAGTACATGCCAGTGCTGCAGCTTCATGATGACCCGTGTCTTACCCTTTTGCAGGTAGCTGAACCCAGGAAGGAGCCCCTAAGCTCAGTGACGATGCCTCCGTATGCCTGTCAGCGCCCCACACCTCTCACACACCACAACACCACCCTTTCAGTAAGCTGCATCTGTGAGCGGATTCCCGCCCTGGAGAATGGGGACATGGGTATAGCTGGTGTGTGGCTAAAAGGTTGAGGCAAGGCGCCTGGGACCCTAACCAAGGGCCCTCCCTACAGGAGGCTCTGGAGACACTGGCAGAGGCAGCAGGTTTTGAAGGCAACGAGGGCCGACTTCTCGCCTTCTCCAGAGCAGCCTCGCTGCTCAAGTCCCTTTCCTGCCCTGTCACATCCCTGAGCCAGCTGCAGGGGCTGCCTCACTTTGGAGAGCATTCCTCTAGAGTAGTCCAGGTAGGTGCTTCTCACGGTGAGTGCGTGGAGTGGGGAGCCCTGGGGCTGGTGGAACAGCAGGAGACTTGGTTCAGAGCCATATGTAGGTGCACAGGGTGCTGCTGTGAGGCCACAGTAGCTATCCTCAGCACAGATTCCTGGGATGTGGGTTGTTCCTCTGCCCTAGGGTAGATGAGTAAGCTCGGGGGAGGTTGCTGCTGGCATTGGTGTCGTTAGGGGTCCCAAGGTGTCTGGGGTAGTGAAAGAAAGCACCACCTGAAATGTTTGTTTTTTTTTTTTGAGGACCCAACATTGAACCGACCTTTTGGATACTTTTCCTTCAAGAACCCATAGTGGCAAAGGCTGCCATACATGTTGCTAAGGGTAAACAGTGGTGTGTCCTGGGACTCGCCTGAGGAGTGAGCCATGTAACAGATCCCGCTGACTGTTGTAGTTCCAGCCCTGGAGAGCTTTATGGCAGGAGCCCCTGCTGCCCCAGCAGCTGTGCCGTGCAGCTCTGGTTACCTCCCTGGGCAGTCTCCATTTCTCCTGACACCACAGACCCCCTCTCTTCAGGGTACAGACAGAACGGCCTTGGCCTCAGAGTTTTGTTTTGTCTCCTGTCCCAGGAATTGCTGGAACGTGGAACGTGTGAGGAGGTGGAGCAAGTCCGATGCTCAGAAAGGTACCAGACCATGAAGGTGCGTGTTGAGGGAGGAGACAGCTAGGACCACAACATGAGCAAGCAGCCAGCAAAGGCCTTTTCACCCAGTCCTGGGATCATAGAAGGTCACTAAGGAATGGCAGCTAACTTGACACCTGATAGGCAGCAGGCTGCCAAATGGAGACATGCAGACAGAGCCTGTTTTGAGTATAGGGAAATTTCTACATCACTCAGCACCCTCCGGTTTCCTGAGTATGTATTAAAGCGCACACTGAGCCAGGCATGGTGACACACCCCTTTAATCATAGTACTTGGAGGCAGGGGCAGGTGGATCTCTGAGTTTGAGGCCAGGCTGGTCTACAAAGTGAGTCCAGGACAGCCAAGGCTACACAGAGAAACTCTGTCCTAAAAAACAAAAAACCAGCAACAAAAATAATGAGCTCACTGAACAAATATGTTCAGTAGGGTGTGTGTGTGTGGGCCTGCCCGTCTCCATAGACCCACCTCTGTGCCTACTCACTGCGAACCTTATGTGGAGGCCACCTGGGTGCTCTGCTCTGACACCTTCTGCCTCTCCTTTTTAAGCTGGAGATTGTCGTGTCAGTGGCCTGAGATTTGTGGCCGTGAATTGTGGCCTCCTGGGAGGCTCATGGTATTGTGGGACACTGTACAGAGTACTGTCAGAGTGGCAGGGAGGGCTTGGAAAAAGAGTCCTCTAGCCAAGAGGCCTGGCTGTGGCCATGGTGGGTAGATCAGACATGGGGCCCGAGCTGGGCTGGCCTTGATTTGGCATAAGTAAAGGAATGGGTTCTCCATCAGCCCCAGCCCCAATGAGGGTTTCCTGGGCAGAAGAGAGGGAATCATTGTAAGATGTTGGAGGTGTCTCTTCTCCATTCTGCCTCTTGAGGACCCGAAAGACCTAGAAAACATCCATGCCAGCAGGAATTTATCTTAGTAATTAGAAGTATTTTTTGTTTGTTTGTTTTCTTTTGTTTCAGAGTAGGTTTGAGACTTTCTCATACTGAAGCAGAGGCTGGCCTCAAACGGAGAGTAGGCCCCTGCTTCTGCTTCCCAAGTGCTGAGATTATAGGCCCAAGGCCCTCTCTCCCACTTTAAAAATAAATAATATAGTTGTTATCTCAACTCATTTTTATATTTAATTTTTTAAATTTAGTTTATTTATTTGGAGGAAAGCCTACCATGGCACATGTGTGAAGCTTGGAGGATAACTTGCAGGGGTTGTTTGTGGTTTTGGAGGACTGCATCTCACACAGCCTGGTCTGGGCTGGACCACACTCTGTAGCTGAGGCCACCTTTCTCCTGCCTTCACCTCCCACATGCTGAGATACCAGAAGGCACTGCCATGATCAAGTCATGTCAGATCTGAGGTGGGCACAGGTGGCATCCCTGGAGACAGGCAGCTGCAAGCTACCTGACATGAGTGCTCGGATTTAAACTCAAATCCTCTGCATAAGTAGTAGTACTTGATCTTAACCACTGAGCCAGCCCTCCAGCCCTCGTATCAGGTTTTTGTTGCTGTTTTGTGTTTTGAGACAGGGTTTCTCTGTGTAGCCCTGGCTGCACTGGAACTCACTTTGTAAACAAGGCTGGTCTCAAACTCAGAGCTCTGGCTTCCTGTGCCTCCCTAGTGCTGGGATCAGAGGTGTGTGCCACCACTGCCCAGCTAGTACCAGATTTTGAAAGTCAGGTTCTGTTGATTGCAGTGACAGTGGTCTCTCTTGCACTGAGTTCAGAGAGTCAGGGAGAACAGGGCTGAGACTTCCCTTTTTGCCTCTGCTCCAAGGCAGCTCCATTTTGTTTGTTTGTGATCAGGGTCTTGCTTATAATTCAAGGCTGCCCTAGAATTCGTGATCTTCCTGCACCTGTCACCTGAGGGCTGGGATCACAGGCACGCATGGCTGCTCCTGGCCTCTGTCCTCTTTGACACATTCTGCTGCTAGGAGACATAGCCAAGGAAGGGAATGCTCTGTGTATACAGCTTCTATAACTGTGGGGGCTGCCCTTAGGCTCATTCCAGAATCCCTCAGGAGAGCCTCTGAGTGGTTGGCCCAAGGCAGGCCACACACTCAATCTAGAGCTCTGTGGACCATTTGGCATTTGAAACCTGTGAGAGCAAGTTTTCCACAGCTGCTGTGGTAGATACTGGTCAGGCCTCCAGTGTTTCTGTTGAAATCAATCCTTTATTCACTTCCTCAGTTTTGCTGCTGAAGAGAATCCGCAAGTAAGTTCCAGCTGCAGGTTTTCCCAGGGAACTAAAAACCTGGTGAGCCTTTTGAGTCCGTTGTAAGCACAGGCTGGGCCTGTGTGTTAAGGAGACAGACCTTTTATACAGGGCTGAAGAGGGCTTACTGAAGTTTTTTAGTAGTTGAGGAGCAGAAGCATGCTGTCCCTAGTAGAGCTACTCTCAGGGTTTGTGGGTTCAGTCCCCTGTGAGAGCGGTTCAAGCAGGCCACACTCCAGGGTTGAGTCCTTGTCCTGTGGCATTGGGGACGAAGGCAACGCCCTCAGGGGCATCTTCTGGGGACTTTCTCCTGACCCATCCATTCCTTCTTCTTCCACATAGCTCTTCACCCAGGTCTTCGGGGTTGGGGTGAAGACTGCCGACCGGTGGTACCAGGAAGGACTGCGAACCCTGGATGAGCTCAGAGAGCAGCCCCAGAGACTGACTCAGCAGCAGAAAGCAGGTAAACTTCCCAGAGCTTCCTGGACCTGGAAGCCACACAATGAGGCTCTGGTGTGGGACATGCTGATTACCTGAGTGCAGGGATCAGGTGGTGCAGCAGGGTTCTGGTAGTAATGAGACGGGCTCCCTGTGGATTCCTCCTGTAGCCAGGGTCTACCATGGCCCTTTCACAGTGACTGTTGTCATGGCATTGCCATGGCATCTGGGCCTCATGTTTCTTCCTGCTTGATTTCGGTTTGTGTTAGGGATGGCCTTGGTTTGGACTTCCTGTCCAATGTGCCTGGTGTGCGTGGTTTTGTGGTTCAGGTGCCACCATGAGTGAAAATAATAAACCTTGGGTTTGTTGCGCCCGGTTTGAATCCACTCCTAATTGCTGGGTATGTGACCATGGCTTTAAGACTAACCTCTGTGAGTCGTAGTCACCTTCTGTAGAAGACACAGAGAAGTGGTAGCATGAAATTCCTGGGTGCCTCTGCAAATGGGTGAGGAGCAGACATCCTGTCTGTGTAGCCTGCTAGTGGTCTTGGCTAGAGAGCCCGTCGAGGGCACCGTGGCCCCCGCAGGGTGCTGCCTGCTTCAGTTGCCTCTCCCCAGGGCAGGGTTGACAGGGTGGCTAGCACCCTTTACTGATGGCTTGCTCTGTGCTAGGTGTTGCTGTTCCTCATGCTTAAACCTCCTTAACTGAGCGTGGAGGCCACTGTGGTGCCCTTTGGTGGGCAAGAAGACTGAATAGGCCAAGGGAGAGGCGGCTAGTAGCAAACCCGTCTTCCTCACATCCTTTTACCGTCTTTTGGCTGCCTTTGACTAATGGAGAATCTGAAACCCTAAAGAAGCCGGCCGCATCTTGCCTGTGCCTGTGTTGACTTCCTTGTCCCATGTAGTTCTGTGCAAGAATTGTTTTTGTTTGTTTTGTTGTAGTGTTGGGGATTGAATGTAGGGCCTTCCAAGGCACGTGTTCAACAAACTCCGCCCCAGCTCGCTGGTGGGTAGCCCCGGCTGTCCTGAAACTCTATCTATAGACCATGTTGGTCTCAAACTCACTCACTGTAGTTTTATAAGATATTCTGTGTGTGTGTGGGGGGGGGGAGTTGGGCAAAGGGCATAGGGATCTTGTTTTCTTCATCTACGTGTCATGTGAATCAGTTATCGCAAAATAAGACTTTAAGTTTAACAGGAGAAGTGGAGCATTTGTAGGATTGCTGCTCCAGCGCCATCCATCAGCTCGGCAGTGCTGGCTGCTGTGTGCTGGGGGTCAGGGGGCTTCCTGGGGAAGACAGGCTGTTCTGTCCACAGGGCTCCAGTATTACCAGGACCTGAGCACTCCAGTTGGGCGAGCTGAGGCCGAGGCTCTGCAACGGTTGGTAGAGGCAGCCGTGAGACAGACCCTGCCTGAAGCCACTGTCACACTGACCGGCGGTTTCCGGAGGTAAGAGAGCCCACCATACCTTCTGAGTATACCCCAGCCTCCTCCCTAAGGTAGAAGGTAGGGACTTGAGTTATAGACAGCCACTGAAGGGAACATGGCGTTGTGCCGAAACCAGAGAATCAAACTGTCTTTTTCAGGGGGAAGTTACAAGGTCATGATGTGGACTTCCTTATCACACACCCTGAGGAGGGCCAAGAAGTGGGGCTGCTGCCGAGGGTGGTGAGCTACCTACAGGGCCAGGTGAGGGCCTCCAGTGCCTGACCCAGGAGTGACCAGTGACCAGCCTTCTGCCCTCCCAGAACCACGGCACACCAGGCCACACCTTCCTCCCCTCCCCCAGGGGCTTGTCCTGTATCACCAGTACCACCGCAGCCACTTAGGAGACTCTGCCCACCTTCTGTCAAAGAACTATACCATGGATGCTTTTGAGAGGAGTTTCTGCATCTTGTGCTTGCCGCAACCTCCACAGGCAGCTCTAGAGGAGGCCCTGCGTCCCAGCCCAACGCAGAAAGCTGTGAGGGTAGACCTTGTGGTCACCCCCAGCAGCCAGTTCCCCTTTGCTCTTCTTGGCTGGACTGGCTCCCAGGTAAGGGTCCCTGGGTGGGAGGGGAGGGGCTGGGCCTAGGGCGGGCCAGCCCTGCTAAGGGCAGTTATTCCTTCCCTCTCTCCCCAGCTTTTTGAGCGGGAGCTACGGCGCTTCAGCTGGCGAGAGAAGGGGCTGCGGCTGAATAGCCATGGGCTGTTTGATCCTGGGCGGGTAAGTTGCCAGGAACTAGGGTAAGCAACGGTTTCCATAACCCGAATCTGGTCCACAATTCGATTGTCCACAAAGGTGTTATACACTGCCAGGTAGCACGACATGATTCCCACTTACGCACAGTACCATGGCCTGGCCCCAGCTACACTGTATCATAGCATGGCATGGCCCTAGTGACACTGTATCATAGCATGGCCTGGCCCCAGCGACACTGTATCATAGCATGGCATAGCCCTAGTGACACTGTATCATAGGATGGCATGGCCCCAGCTACACTGCATGGAAGCATGGCCTGGGCCCAGCTACACTGCATGGAAGCATAGTATGGGCCCAAATCACTAATGTTCCTATTCCTTACAGAAGACATTTTTCCATGCGACTTCTGAGGAAGACATTTTCAGATTTCTGGGCCTCAAGTACATTCCTCCAGAGCAGAGAAATGCCTGATCCTGCCTACTGGCTGCTACACACACCCATCTGCAAAAAAAAGAGGGGCTGCTTCATGCTTGACAGGGATGTTTCTGGACAGAATGCGTACTGCCACCCCATGGCCTCACTGGTGCCTATGGAGTTTTCACCTGCGGGCCCATTGGCAAGGTGTGACCCTGAGTCAACTCAACTTTCAGCCTCCACACTCCTCAGAGCCAGAGATTCTGAGCAGTCCGTACATCATGCAACTATGACAGCGTCCTGGTCTGCCATGAGCATTAGACTGGCCCAGCTGTGGTTGCTGTGTCCGCTGCAGAGTACCCCATTCAGTGTGCCAGAAAAGAGACCCATGTCCCTGCCCTCGGCTTGAGCAAATATGGAAAGTAATTCTGGCTGTGAGGTGTTGCACAGAAGCTGGAAGTCTGACTGAGTGCTGTGCCACGGTATGTGGAGAAGGAGGTGGCCCAGGACAGAAACCTCCAGTGCTGGGGCTGTCCGTGGACACCCCACCCGCAGAGCTGGGTACCGGCCTGTGCCAGGCTTCGTAAGCAGCGCAGCTCCGGAATCAGGGCTCCACATGCCTCTCCCACTCTAAGCTGTTGACCCCCTCACAATCCAGCCCGGGCAGAGCCTGCACTGCCTACCCACAGCCCCAGCAGTGCATGCTGGGAGGGCTGGTTCCTAGGACAGAGACTGGCGCAGCCCAGCCTGGCAGAAATACTGAATCTCAGCAAGATCAGTGGGCAGCAACCGAGTGGTCCCAAGCCTGTAGTCTCGTGCAGGCCTGTGGCTCTGGCATTTCTGTCACTTCTTTCCATCTCGGCTGTATTCCCCCAGCTATGCCTCCTCCACACTTTCCCAGCTCACTCCCGTGTTTGCAGACTCTGTGTGACCAACTCTTTCACCTCTGGGGCCAGAAGCCCTACGGTAGGTTCATCACACAGTCCTCATATCCCAAAGCACCAAGGGCTTCGAAGGAGCTTCCCTTACTTCACTGTTTACCCACTGTTGCTGCCTTCTTCAGGACCTCACAGATGAGGGCCTCCTACATCAGTCACCACATGAACAAGTATTTTAAAGATTAACATTCAATAAAATGCATTCTTTTGGATTATAGTATTGTGAGTTTTACTGCACACACGCAGAGAACGGCCACTTCTGCACCATCCGGACACAACAGCTCTGTCCCCCAGAACATTGCCTTATATCATACTGTTATTGGTGACAGGCTCCCGTACCCCAACCCGCGCATTTGGCTTTGTCTGTGCGACTAAACTATGTAAGCTGTTGGTGGCCTCTCCCTTAGCAAATGCTTTGAGGTCCCTGTGGTTGTTACACAGATCAAGCTTAGTCTCCTGCTAAGCTACATGCTGTGGGTGCCCACTGTCCGCTTGGCCCCTGAAGGTTTACGATGGCTTAGTGATTGTAAGGAGAGCTGCTGTGGGCACGCGTCTAAGTGTGACTAGTGCTGTACTAGTTACTTTTTGTGCTGCTGGGGTAAAGAACCCTGACAAAAGGAACTTAAGGGAGAAAGGTTCTATTACGGCTCAGAGTTTCAGGTTCAGTCCATCATGGCCTGGAAAGATGGAGCTTGAGGGAGCTGGGCACATTGTCTCCTTGGCCAGGACGCAGGCATGGATGTGCATGCTCAGATAGTCTCTATGCCCTAGTGGGCAGAAGAGTGCCACCCACACTCAGGGTGGGCCTGCCCACCTCAGTGAACCTGAACAATAGGATCCCTCACAGGCACACCTGGAGGCTTGTCTTCTAGGTGAGTCTAGATCCTGTCAAGTTGACAATATTAAACATCACATTTTCATTTCTTTTGGGTAAATACCTAGGCATAGGATTATTGGATTATATAGCATATTAGGGTTCTGTAAGAGGAACAGAATATATTCCAATAATATATATATATATATTTCATATATGTATAAATATATTTTATTTATTAGAATGGTTTTCAGATTGTGGTTCAGCTTGTCTAACATGACTCTCTACCAATGGAAGATCCAAGAATCCACAATTGTTCAGTCCATGAGGCTGGATGTCTCATCTGGTCTTCAGTATATGCTGGAATCCCAAAGAAGTAGGCTCAAATGCCAATGAAGGAGCAGACTTTCCAGCAAGGATGAGAGCAAGAAGGCAAAGCAAGAGGCCTCATCCATGCCCTTTACACAGGCTGCCGACAGAAGGTGGCCCAGCTTAAAGGTGGTTTTTTCTACCTCGAAAGATCTGCAATTACAAATGTTCTTCCCACTTAAAATGATGAAATTAAGGGAAAAAAAAAATCCCTCATGGGGTACCTACCCAGCTGCGTGGGTTTTGGTTGGTTCCAGCTGTCGTGAGGTAACAACCAAGAGCAGCTGTCACAAGTTCACCCCTCCCTGTTAACCTGGCGTGAATATCTCACGTTTCCAAGTGAAAACAACCACCAGGTCATAATTACGCCTAACGTAGTGTAGCTCTCTCAGGTACAATTATAAACGCAGTATATAGTTAACCCTGTCATAGCTGTACCGAACATGACGGAACTAGTCCTTATGCAACTGTAGACACACTATGAATTGTAGAATAGATGTCAGTGTCCCTTCAGGAGCCTTTTGGCATCTCACAACTTAAATATAACCACTGATACTCTTAATTGATGTTACATTGCATGATAAAAGAGAACACAAGCACCTGTACAAACACATTCTTAATAAAATATAACAGAAGCGCTCAAGTCAGTCAGAACCCTCATTTCTGCAACTGGCACGTGGACTTAGCCGGTATTTATAACTACTAATGTATTTAATAGTAAATACTGCCCTATATTTCCTCCATCTTCAGCAAGAGCCCCAGCGGGTCATGGATCTTTTTCTGGAGGAGTGACCCTAACTTCATTCCTGAGGGCTCTGTGCCCTTTGTCATCCTGCCTGGATTAGGTTGTTATAGTTTCTCATCAACATTCATCACTGGGCAAGGTAGCTCCAAGAGACTCCAGGCGTAATCCTTCTTACTCCAGTGTGGAGAAGCAATCCAATGTCCCCGTAGTAATCTGGATCAATCACCCCTCCTAAAAATGTTAATTCCTTTCTTACTTAGCCTGTTGGCTTAAAGGCCATTAAAAGCCCAAAGTGGATGGGAAGTCTGAGCTTGCAGTTCAACAGAACATTTGTTGTGGCTTCTGGGAGGAGCATTTACTCTCAGGAACCCAAACTTCTAGGACAGCAGAACTTAAGGTCATGGGAACAAGAAGAAAAATGTTCCTCTTGGGTCACTAAGGGTGATAGTGAGCGGAACTATTCCCCTTTTCACCCCTTGATCCTGGACCCATGGGTCCTGGCTATGAGAGAAACTGTACCAGATATTGGATGCTGGCTCAAAGCACACACTGCCTTCTGGAGAACCCTGCCCCAGCCCTTCAGGCCGCTGCCACCTATTTAGCATTGTAACTGTGTCTTCAAAAGGCCATTCCATATTTCTATCAGGCAGTTGCTTCAGGATGGTGGGGAACAGGGTAAGACCAATGGATTCCATGATTGTGAACCTACTGTCGCAGTTCTCTGGTTATGAAGTGAGTTCTTCAATCAGAAACAATGCTGTGTGGAAGGCCCTGATGGTGGATAAGGCATTCTGTAAGTCCACAGATAGTATTTTGATCAGAAGCCTTACATGCGGGAACGGCAAAATTCCTAACTAGAATAAGTATGTACTCCAGTAATGATAAAGCGTTGTTCTTTATAGGAGCAAGTGGTCCGATGTAGTCAACCTGCTGCCAGATTGCTGGCAAGCACCCAGAGGAATGACACATCTGAGGCTCAGTGCTGGTCTTAGCAGATCTGGCATTCAACAGCAGCTGGAGCCAGGTTGGCCTTGGCGAGTGGCAATCAATATTGTTGAGCTCATGCATAACCCTTATCTCTCCCACCATGGCCAATTTGTTCTTCATGGGTCCATTGGACAATGACAGGATGGCTTAGTCAGGGTCTACAGCAGTGAAGAGACACAATAACCATGGCAGCTCTTATAAAGGAAAACATTTAATTGGGGCTGAGTTACAGTTCAGAGGTTTAGTCCACCGTCATCACAGCAGGAAGCATAACAGCATACAGGCAAATATAGGGCTAGAGAGGGCACTGAGAGTTCTGCATCTGGACTGGCAGGCAGCAGGAAGAGAGTGACACAGAGTGATTCAGATGGCTTGAGCATCTGAAACCTCAAAGCCCACCCCCAGTAACATACTTCCTTAATAAGTATGTTACTAAGGAGCCTACTCCAACAAGGCTCTGCCTCCTAATAGTGCCACTCCTTTTGGGCACATGGGGGCCATTTATTTTCATTCAATCCACCACACCTGAGAATGGGTCACCCACAGAATGGGTCACCCTAGCGACTTGATTCCTGAACTCCTCCTCAGCTGAAGCCACCTCGTGATGAGCATTTATAGGGCACACAAGTATCTTCACATCCTTCAGCCATTTAGAGATAGCCTATCCACATGCTTTCACAGATGTCTTTCTCACTGATTTTCCAATCATGATCTTTTCAAGTTCCTGACCATCCAATTCATCCATTAGCTATAGCCCATGAGTCAGTGAACAATCCCACATCTGGCCATTTCTCCTTCCAAACAAAATGTATGACCATGTATACTGTCCCAAGTTCTGCCCACTATGAAGATTTCCCTTTGTCAGCATCTTTCAGGGTCATCCCAGAATGGGGTTGTAATGCTGTTAACTTAATGGTAAGGACTAATAATGTTTATTATTACTCCTATAATTATTACAGCAATGTTATCTAACCCACTATTATAATCAGTGAAGGACACAGACACCTGATAGATTTTAGACTTGCCTTACTTCACCTTAGCTGGGCAGATAATTCCACCTCTGCTACTTTGTGTTTCCCAGCTCCCACCCCATTCCATCTGCTTCATTCATTCCTATCTGGGCTATCTCCCATCCATAAGTCCAGATACTTGCCAATGTTCTTCATCTGGGCCAATTCCTCCATCCATGCCGACCCCATGCTTCTCCCATGCTAATCCATGGCCATGTGTTTCTTCCTTCTTCCTCCTCCTCTACCAAGATCCTCTCCTGTCCCCAAAGCCTACACCTACTTTATTCGCTCTGCCCAGGGCTTTTTAATCAACCAATCTGGGATAATGGGGATATTCCTTCTCATCATGTGGTTACAGCAGAGAATTCAGCGTTATTAATAATGTCCATAACAGGGCAGTAACCAGCTCTCAAGGAACTAAAGTCAGCATTTGAATACATAGCACCAGACCAAACCCCAACAGTCCACTTCCGTGTGGTGCTGGCATCGAATGCAGAACCATCAGTAAACCAGACCCGAGTCTCTTCTGTAAAGGAATTTTAATTCAAAACATGGCTACTCTGGCAAGAGATCACATCCAACCTTCTAGTTGTGGGCAATCTGGCTGAACACAAAACAGATCTGAGTTCAAGGCCAGCCTGGTATAGAGAAGGTTTTAGGTAAAGAAAAGCTTAGGTCCAAGTGTGGTGGCCCATGCCTTTAATCTGAAACAATGAAGGTAAAGTTAGTTTGTAGAAAGAAGCATCCATGTTTGAAAGTGATGTTTAATTGAGTGGCAGAAACAGTGACAAATCAAAGAAAGACTTCACAGAATAGGATATGCCCAACTCTCATGAGAAGAGGAAAGTGAAGCTACTTAAGGGGCAGTAAAGAGAGAGAGTGGTTTTACCAGGATGGTAATAGACAGGTTGCAGAGAGAGAGAGAACTCAGGTGAAAATTGAAGGAGACAGAGAATGAGGAGACAGTAGATTAGAGCAGATTGCTGGAGTTAGTTTGAAGCCCTGCAGAGCGATTCAGAGGCTGAGAGAAAAGCAAGATTGAATAAGTTAGCTGGAAGAGGAGTTTGAGTCAGAACATCTGGGTTGAACCAGCCAGCCCAGAGCTCAGTAAAAACAAGAAAGAGTGAGCTTATTCGGCAGTACGTCTCAGAGGCTGAAAACATTCTAGGCCAAGGTTAGATTGTACGGAGGCTCCAAGCTTCCAGGACTAGGCCTAGGTTAGCAGACAGAGGCAGTAGGCATCCCAGACAACAACTGAATCAGGAGAATACAATTTTCTCTCATACTCTTCCACAGTCAACTGATCTGGCACACCCCATAAAGCCATAGGTGCATTTGTGGCAGCCGACAGTATTGTATCAGGAGTAGAAACAAACCATTTGGGCAACTTTTTCATGTAACTTGCTTGTGCCTTTAGGACCTGTTCAGGCCCAATTGCATATACAGCACTTCCATTTAATACTACATTGCTGCTGTTCATGTCCCACTTGATGGCTTGATGGGCGAGACAACATCCAGGTCATAATGGGCAGCTCAGATTACCTGGTAACTTGGCAGCCCATTGTCAAAAATTCACTTTCCACTAAGGCCCAAGAGCTGTCTTTCAAAGGGAGAACAGTTAGTTGTCTGCAGATGATCGTAGAGCCTTACTCCAAAATCCTAAAGGCCCCTTCTATTGTTCACCTACAGGGACCTGCCAAGGGCTCCAAACAGCATCCCTATCTGCCACTGACACCTCAAGTACCATTAGGTCTGCTGGATCATATGGTCCAAGTGGTTAAGCAGCATTCACAGCAGCCTGGACCTGTTGAAGAGCCTTTTTCCTGTCTCAGGCCCCACTCAAAGCCTTCCAAGGAGCCTTCCAAGTCACTTGGTATATGGACTGGAGTTGTTAGGGCTTTGTATACATGTATGCCTGCACACCAGAAGAGGGCACCAAATCTCATTATAGAATTTTAGATACTTATGAGCCACCATGTGGATGCTGGGAATTGAACTCGGGACCTCTGGAAGAGCAGACGGTGCTCTTAACCTCTGAACCATCTCACCAGCTTGGGCCTGCTCTTTGTAACATAGCTGACGCCATTTTGTATTCAGTATCCATTTTTGTTTATAAAGTGAAATTAAGTTAAAAAAATTTTAACTCTGCTCTCTAGAAGTAGTTATTCCTAGCTGATGCTAACAGACCCTGCTAGAGGGTCAAGTTAACCTTATGTTTTACAATGACTCAATGGTGTCGTAACTCATGCTCTGTTATCTCCACACTCGGCTACACTCTAGTTACACTCTGTGTTATCTCTGCACTTGACTGTGCTCTGGTTGTTGTACTCTAGAAAACCCCAACCACTGCCTCACTTTCCTCACTTAGGACCAATCTGCCTGAAGGTTAGCTGATAATAGCTTGTTTAGTTAGTCAAACTGAACTTCTAATGTATTACTGTCCCTCCCCCATCCTTTATACTTGGTTTTCTTATAAAGAGACTGCCCTAAGAGCAGGCCGAGGTCACACTGTGTCCTTAGTTGGGGTGTGCATGCAATAAATCATATTGAGATTGGAGTCTGAGTGGTTTGTGTGGCTGTTCTTGGGCTACAACATTTGGAGGCCCGGAGAGATTGCCCACTACCCTCGACTACCTCTCAGTTTGATAAGTGAATGCGAGCAAAAGGCCAGTTCCTCCGTAAGGGGGTAAGTTTTTTGTAGGCTTAGATTTTTCACCAAACCTACTTTATTTAGGGTTCTTAAACACCTTTGCCTCCCTTCCACCACATCCCACCCCCAACCTTGGGTAGGAGATTAGTGGTGAGTAGGGCTGTAGACCTCTTTTAGCTGCCTCCAGCTGATTAGGGTGGATGAGTCTTTAGGGGATTACCAAACTCAGTCATCAGGATACCAGCAGTCCAGTCCAAAGGCCAACACCAAGCAACAACACAAAGTCAGTGAAAGCCTCAAGACTCAGTTGGATTGCCCCGAGAAGTTTTCTGGAACATTTCTCTCTGTGAAGTCAAGTGTCAAAGCTTGAAGATCAGTGCAGTTATGTCAATCCAAAAAGCTATGTCTCACTGTGGGTTGGCCTCTATATAACTCCTCTCCTCAGAGTCCACCCACGGATGTTTTCAGCTGGCCAGTCACACAAGAGAGAGAAACTCACAAGAGTTTGCATGAGAGAGTTCACAGCAAAACATCTCACAAAGCATCATGTGCCCAAATTGCAGAAAAACATTATATGACAAAATTGAGCCTTCAAAGAAACCAGAAACTTCCAGTTCAGTTTTTGTTTTCTGTTTTGTTTCTGGTATGGTCTAGACCCCTGGTGACTCAGAAAAGAGGAAGCTGGATGTGTTGAGGTCTCTTTTGAGTATGGAGACTCAGGGGGTACCCCAGTTCTTCATCTGGTGTTGCCCAGAGGGGTTGATGACACAGTTTTTGTTGTTGTTGTTTTCTTTTTCTTTTATAATTTTCCTTTTTATTTGAGGAGAAGCTACAAGGGTGGAGGGTGGATGTGGAAGAACTGTGAGATGAGTGGGGTGCATGATGTGAAATTTCCAAAGAGTCAATTAAAAACTGTGTTAAAAAAAAGCCAGGGGGGAGGGTGGGACCGGGAGGGGAGGAGGGAGGGGCTTATGGGGGGATACAAAATGAATAAAGTGTAATTAATAAAAGTTAAATTAAAAAAAAAAAAAAGCCTTCAAGCCAGGCACAGTAGCCCATGCCTGTAATCCCAGCACTTGGGAGACAGAGGCAGGCAAATCTCTGTGAGTTTAAGGCCAGCCTGGTCTACAAAGCAAGTCCAGGACAGCCAAAGCTACACAGAGAAACCCTGTCTTCAAAAAACAAAACAAACAAAAAAGCCTTCAAGGGGGTGGGGGCAGGCTTGGGGCTTTTCAAGTTCCTCTCTGCTTCTCTGAATGTCTGTGTGCTCCCCAGTGTATGCTTTCTCACCCATAATAAAAAGCCTTTCTTTAGAGGCTGAAAAAACCATCCCTTGCAGGTGTACCCAGCTGTTTGAGGTTCAGTTAATTCCAGATGTACTCAAGTTGACCGCCAAGAACAACCATCGTAAGTGGTAAGTGTATGTTCCAGTTTATAAAAGCCAACCTGTTGTCCAGCATGCTTGTGCCACTTTGAAGTTCATTGACAGTGTTGTCATCGGACAAAGACCCCAGGACAAGAGTCTGAATTTGAGAGTCTTTATTAAGCCAGCCAGCAACTACCTGGAGAGAACACTTCTCACAGAGCAATTTGGACTGCTTTCTGTGAGAAGCTTTTAAAGGCAAAAACCATATCCTGGTTGTTAGTTGCCGGGGGAAGTACAAGTAAGCAAGCAGTTAGCTGGGGCGTATTCACCTCAAGTCCCTGAGACATGGCTGGGTAATTTTCTAAGGGATTTTCCCATAAGAGGGTGGTATTAAGTGGAGGGAGGATCATCTCTCAGTAAGACCTTAGACGGCTGCAGCAGGCAGGGACAAGATGGAAGAATTTTGGCCCTGTCACAGTGTAAACCATCCATATCCGTTAAGAGTCTCCTACGATATTTTCCATATATTTTTTAGCTCTTCTAATGGGGCTGAAGCTGTAGTTTATTGTAATGTATATATGGCGTACCCCCCAAAAACTCATGTGTTGAAGGTTTGTTCTCTAATGCAGGGTTCAGAGATGGGCTTTTGGAGAAGCTTGACTAATCTTGAGGTGCCTGATTGCAGGCAGTGGCTTAATCCAATAGTGGATAAACACTTTAATGGTGGCCTCATTGTAGGAAGTGAATTTCTAGGGTCTTGCCTTGAAGCATATATGTCGTCCTCATGATTCTTGGCCACCATGAGGTGAGTAGCTATGCTGCTGTGTCTCCCGTACCACCATTCACTGTCTCACCACAAACCAAGTGACATGAAGCCCGTGAGTGAAACTGAGCCAAAATATTTTTTTCTAATGAGACTGAGTTTCATGTAGCCCAAGCTGGCCTCAAACCAGATATGTAGGTAAGGGTGACCTTGAACTTTTGATCCTCCTGCCTCCACTTCCTTTGTACATTATTGTGGCTGAGCAGCTCTGTGCCCAGTTATATGGCACCAGAAATGGAATCCAGAACTCTGTGAAAGCTGTGCAAGCAACTGAGTGACATCTTTGCTTCTTTGTTTTCCCTGGGTAGTTTGTCACATGTACATTCATGCACCACATGCATGGTTGGTGCCTGCAGAGGTCAGAAGAAGGCAACAGACCCCCTGGAAATGGAATTATGGATGCTTGTTAAAAGAAAAAAAAAAAACAAAGGGTGCACATAGTTGGAGAAATACTCCATATCACATAACTGCACATAAAGAAGTCTCAAAATTTACCATACATGGAAGCTGAGGCAGGAGGATTGCAAGTGTGAGCCTTTAGTTAAGACTGTCTCAAAACATCAGTAACAAGAAAAACAAGTCAAAGAACTTTTAAAATTCAACAGTAAGAAAACCTTGGACACTTCCCCCAAAGCATGCAAGAGACCAAGTAAGTCCTGTGCAAAGACTTGGCAGTGTTACACTGGGGAAGTGTAGTGGTGAGCCACGTTCGGTGGTGTGTGCTGTTCTTGGTAAGTATTGATAGTTTGTGACTTCTACAACCATAGGTCTATGTCATCAAAGCTGATGATGCATGGGGAGCTGTTGACAGTGTTTTCTTAACTCTTGGTGGCCATGTTGTTACACCTCCCCTCCCCTCCTTCCTGAGACTGGTAAGTGTCTTCTTCCTTTCTCAGACTCTCTACATTTTTTTTGTCATTACTTTTACTTCCCCTTTGATCATTTCATCATTTTCCCTGCCCCATCTTTTGATGTAGAAGCCTAGATTGAGGCATGCCTTGCTTCTCAAATAAGTATGTGATGTTCTAAATTTCCCTCTGATCATGTGGTTAACTATCTCACAATTTTGCTATGTTGTATGCTGGGGGAAATCAGGGTGTTTTCTGTTACTCTTGATACAGTCCAGGGATAGCTGCACAAACTACCCAGACACTGATCTCAGCCAGATATGAATGGTTTATTGAATGTATACCCCAAGACTGATCATGATCAGGGACACAGTGAACCTGGGAGCCAAACTGTAACACTGGTCTTCCCTTACAGCAGGCTTCTTATAGGAAAACCAATTGTAGAAGGCAGGGGGAGGGCAGTGCTGCACTTTGGCTAACTAGACAGAGTATTATCAGCTAACCTTTAGGCTGATTGGCTGATAAAGGGTAGGGGAACTTGGGGACTTCCCAGTCCCTTCTCTTGGGGGTTTGTGGTCTTTCCAGCTTTTTACCATTCCCGCGAAAAAGAAACACAGCAGGGTATGTGGTTTAACTCAAGCAGAACATACATTTATCATCCCTATCATTCTTCTATTGTAAGCAGCAAATATTGAAGATAGGGAAGATAGGGAAGACAAAATGTCTGTTCTTACGTTAGGCAGTAAGGCCTGGGCATGTCTGAGTGTTGATGGGCCTAAACACTCTAGGTTTTCTGATATTTGGATTTTACTTCATGTATATGAGTGTTTTGCCCACATGTATATATGTGCACCACATGACTGCCCAGTACACTTGAAGGTCAGAAAAGGGTGTCAGATCTCCTGGAACCAGAGTTAAGGATGATTGGAAATCAACGTGCAGGTTCTGGGAACTGAACCCAGGTCCTCTGCAGGGGCAGCAAGGGCATTGAACTGCTGAACCATCTCTCCAGCCCTGTTAATCTGTTTTTGTTGGTTGGTCTGATTGTTTGGACTATATTTTATTCTATAACCTAGAATGGCCTTGAATTCCCAATCCTTCTACATTAGCTTCCCTAGTGCTGGGATTATAGATATGGGCCACCATACCTGGTTCTATGTTTTCATTTTATTCAGCTCAAATTATTTTCTGTTTCTCCCAAAATTTCCTTTGTTCCCAGGGTTGTTTAGAAGGTGTTGCTGGCTCTGCTTCACAGTGTTAGAAGATTTCCCATTAATCTTTTAGAATTCTGGGTTTACTTCTTTTTGATATGAAAAACAATCCATATAATTTCAATTTTTTGTTGTTGTTGTTGTTGTCAAGAAGGGGACTGTTCCAGGTGCATTTTTAGGTGCTCTGATGCCATTTCTACTTGATTTTTGTGTGTTGATTTTATATCCTGCTACTTTGATGAAAGTGTTGACTGAGGGGGACCCTGCAGGTGTCTAGGTAAGGAAGCAAACCACAGAGGTGAGAATGACCTCGTTTAGACTGACTTCCTCAACCTGGGTCAGACTTGGGGAGTTGGACACCAGGTAGTTCATGGTCAGCATATTTTAAACACAGTACAATTTGGGAAAAAAATTTTTCTAGACAACAATCATTTCCATTCCAGGTGCACAGTAAAGCTTAAGGTGTGGCTACTTAGAAACTCCTATACAAAGTGTTGGGATCTGTAAGCAGGCATCTCTACGGCCAGCCCCAAGAGACCTGACAAACCTGATATCAGGCAATTGTGAAGCCATCTATAGGCACCTGAAACCACCTGCGCATGCTCTGGGTCACCTTATAAGAGAACTTGTAGTCTCTCCTCTCTCTCTCTCCTGCCCTGCCCTGAGATAGTCTCTGTAACCCTTTCCCTTTTCCCTTAATAAACCTCCCACGTGGAACCAGTCACGTGGCATGATTTGTGAAGCTGCCACATAACTTTGCTGCACAATCCTAACATTGGTGTATTGGCCGGGAATGGGTACCGCCAGTGGCCACACCACATCGGCACCCCACCAGAGCTGTTGGAAACCTATTTCATTCCAAATCCGCCCGTGACCCACTTTCCAGCAACTAGATCGATATCTGCTGCATGAAACACTGGCTGTATTGGTGAGTTTCCCTCATTGGTCAGCATAAATGCCTCTCTTGGTAAGGGAAAATTGACCATTGAGCATTTGGCAACTTCCTACTACCCTTTGAGGCAGAGGAACCCCCAACTACAGTCTTCTATGGCTATGGTTGACCATTTTTGCTGACCTCCATATAGGGTTTCCCCTTTCCCTTGGGAGATATTTTTTTCTTCTTCTACATGCATGGTTTCTGCCCCTCTCATGTTTGCCTATGAAAATCCTAGTGCTAGGTAAACTGTGTCTCTTATGGGCAGTTGTGCCCATGGTCTCTGGCCAATGCTGCTGAGTTGTTGGATCAGGTAGGACCATACTCTACTAGGTCAAATCCTGCCTTTGGGACGCCTCTGGAAGGTCACTGACTCCTACCCTCCCAATGGGAACTGCCCATTTGTCCATTCCTCCAGCATCCCCACTGGGATGTCTTCTGGAGAATTTTAAAACTCTACACATGGAGCCTGAGTTAAAGGCCTCTAAGCTCATACACTTATGTAATAAAAGTTGGCCTACATATTCCTTAGATAATGGTTCAAATTGGTTGATTGACGGCACATTAAATCCCAATATTTTATGGGATCATCTTAATTACTGTCAACGATCTGGTAAATGCAACGAGGTACCTTATGTTCAAGCTTTCTTCTTGCCTCCTCTAAGCCCTCTCTCTGTTCTTCCTGTTCTCCTACCAAACTTCTTCTAGCTATAAAGTCTCAACCTCAAGAGTTCTCTACCTTTGACCCCACAGATGAACCTCCACCTCACTGTCCTCACCCTCTGGTTTCTTCTCAACCTCTGCCATCTTCCCCCTCCTCCTCTACTTCTTCCTCTTCCTCTTTGGCTTCTCCAGAACCCTCACCCCCCCCTTACCAGCAACAGACTGTCCTAGTCATCCTACTTTGGCACCCACTTTCACCCCATCAACAGCTATTAACCTCCCTGCTACCCACTCTCACTCTATAGCAAAGCCCCCTTCTTCTTCTTAGCATAAACCAGCCTCAATTCTTCTCTTGCAGGAGGTGGCTAGTGTGGATGGCTTAGTTAGGGTGCATGTTACCTTCTCATTAACTGAACTTTCTCAAGTAGAAAAGAGACTAGGATCCTATACCTTTAATCCTTCTACTTTCATTAAAGAATTTCAATATTTCACTCAATCCTATAGTCTTACCTTCCATGATATATATGTTACCAATAACCTATTGCCTGAGGAATGCAGGAGAGTTTGGGAACAGGCTAGAATGCATGCAGATGAGGTTCACCAAACAAACGCAGCACACCTGGTTGGGGCTGAGGCGCTGCCTGACCAGGATCCATAAAGGGATTATAATACCCTGGAAGGTATTTTAGCCAGAGATCAGTTTACAACCTGCCTCCTGGCTGGTCTCCACAAGGCTGCCCTTAAGCCAGTTAATTTTGAAAAGCTCGAGAAAATTGTTCAGGACAAGAATGAAAACCCATCTCAATTCCTAGAGCTCCTTACAAAGGCCCTCTTACAACATACTAATCTAGACCCCAAAAGTACAGAAGATAGGCAACTCCTGATGACTTTTTTTTTCTCTAGAGTTACCCTGATATCAGGGCTTGGATCAGGCTTAAATGCTTGGAGAGAGGACCTCTGACTCCACAGGCAGAAGTCTTAGGATTGGCCTTCAAGGTGTACCTTGGGAGAGATGAGAAGGCTGGCAAGCAAAAATGCCAAATGCTGGCCAAGGCCATCCGACTGGCCTCAGCCACTACCCAGGCTGAGTAGTGCTCCCTTGCCTCCTAAGGCATGAGGACCATGGGGTCCCTGTTTCAAATGTGGTCAAGAAGGTCACTGGGCCCGATTTTGCCCTAACCCCAGCAAGGCACCAGGACCATGTCCAAAATGCCACCAAGAGGGACACTGGAGTGTTGGCTATAACCGTTTCTCCCATGGTATGGAGGCACTACTCCCAGACTGCCCTTTGGCTGATATCCTAGGCCTGGCTACAGAACACTGAAGGTACCCGGGATCACTTGACCAGACCACTGCCATCACTAGCAGGAAGGCACGGGTAATTATCATGGTATGGGGAAGGGGGAGGCATCTCCTTCCTTGTGGACACCAGAGCCACTTACTCAGTCCTGACAGAGTACTGGGGACCAACCACTCCTAGGGGACAGCCTTGCCAGCCTTGCTGGACTCTACCACTTAATTGTATTTTCAGGCGTGTTCCATTGACTCATTCCTTTTTAGTGATGCCAACCTGTCCAGTTCTCTTACTGGGAAGGGACTTTTTAGCCAAAGTGGGAGCCTCTATCTCCTTTACGCCACCCATTTGCCTGACCCCAAGCTTGCCATCATCCTCTCTCCTGCTTCTCCTAGCTATCCCACCTACCAGTTGTGACATGTCTGCCACCATATGGTTGCTGGGAATTGAACTCAGGACCTCGGAAGAGCAGACAGTGCTCTTAACCGCCGAGCCATCTCTGCAGCCCCCAGCTGTGACATGTTACTTCCTTTACCATCCTCTCAAGTGGACCCCCAAATCTGGGATGCCCCAAACCCCTCTGTTGCTAGGTACCATTCCCCTGTGGTCATTCAGCTATAGGATCCTACCTGGTATATTATCCAGTCCCTGGGGATGGGAGAAGTAGAGAAGGTAATTAAACACTCCTCTAAGTGTGGAGAGCTGCTTGTTTGTCAAGCTGCTTTGTTATTTATCGAAAAACATGTTTTCACCCTGGCCTTCACCTGAGACAGAGAGAAGAGGAAGTTTTGTTAAGTCCCTTAAAACTTGTTAATGTGACCATATCTGCTATAGGGAAGTAGTTTTAGAAAACAAGTTTGGCAGTTCCACAAATTTCTTTCTTGTATTTTTGTGACTCGCTTTAATTATTTCAGTCCTTACTCCCCACTCAGGAACTGTTTGATTCTGCTGGCAGGCTCTGGCATCTAAGGTCATTGCCTCTCTGACACCCTTTCTCCTAAATAATACAAACCTGTCATTTCATCTCCTACTTCAGACTCTGACCTCAGCCTACAAGCTCCTTAATGTGACCCAACCAGGCCTTTTTAAAGCTTGCTGTCTGTGTGTCCCACCTGGGACCAACTCAGAACTACCACTGACAGCTTCTTCAGTGACTCTGTCAAGTAACCTTCCTTCACCATTCACTAACTGCCCTGACTGATGTTGCCACAACCCCCTACCTTTTTCCTATCACCCTCTTTGGTGTGGCAAGCTGTTTCAAGGCATCCAGGACATACTCTGTAGGAATGCTAAGTTCCTTAGACTCTAATAAAACTATAATCCTTGATACCTCATCTCAACCCCAATGCCCTACTGCTAATAACACCTCGATTCTTTGTGGTACTCAGGTTTACCATTGTCTGCCTGCTGGTTAGTTAAGGGTTTGCACTCTGGTGCTCCTCTTCCCCAAGCTGGGGGTGATAAGTGAGAAGGAGCCCCTACGAATCCTGGTTGTGGACTCAATAGCTGCCCAGCAGGATAAGAGGGCAGTTCAAATCTTGCCCCTCTTGGCTGCTGCAGGAATCACAGCAGCTTTTGGGACAGGAATAGCAGGACTAGCCACTTCATGAACTTTGTATTATCAGCTTTCTTCCAGGACCTCCAGCAAGTGGCTAAGGCAATACTAACCCTCCAAAGACAGACTGACTTGCTGGCAGCAGTAGTACTTCAAAACTGATGTGGATTGGATCTCCTCACGGCTAAAGAAGATTCCTCCTGCATCTTCCTCCAGGAGGAATGCTGTTTTTATGTCAACCAGTCGGGTATAGTAAAAGACAAAATCCAACAACTCCAGACAAATCTACAAAAGTGAAGGGAATAGCTCGAGGCCTCTAGCTCTTGGGCCTTGGAGAACCCCATATAGAAATGGATTTTGCCCTTCCTCACACCTCTTCAGCTCATCCTTCTGCTTTTGCTTTTTGCACCCTGCTTTTTTAATTTCCTTTCTACATTCCTCCAACAACAAAAGCAAAAATTCTCTTACCAAACCATTAATCAGTTTCTCTTACAGGATTATCAACCTTTGCCCACAGAACCAGATAATGACCTTCCAATTGACCCTGATGGTGGGGACCAGCTATACCCTGAGAATGACAATGCCCCTAATCAGCAGGAAGTTGCTTGGAGAGCAAAGGTCACCCCTATGCCCTCCCCACCATCACCCCTTCCTAGCTCCTCACTTTTTTTTTAAACATTTATTTATTACATATAAAATGTTCTGCCGGCATGTACACCTGCATGCCAGAAGAGGGCACCAGATCTTTCACTATAGATGGTTGTGAGCCACCATGTGGTTGCTGGGAATTGAACTCAGGACTTCTGCAGGAGCAGTCAGTGCTCCTAACCTCTGAGCCATCTCTCAGCCCTCCTCACTTTTTAATAAAACAAAAAAGGAGGAATGTTGGGATTTGTAAGCAGGCATCTCTATGGCCAGCCCCACCCTTGGGGCTGACAAACCGGCTATCAGGGATCTGTGAAGCCACCTACAGACCACCTGAAACCACCTGCGCATGCTCTGAGTCACCTTGTAAGAGAACTCAGCAGCCTCTCCTCTCTCTCTCCTGCCCTGCCCTGCGAAGGTCTCTGTGACCCTTTCCTTAATAAACTTCTCACGTGGAACCAGTCATGCGGCGTGATTTGCGAACCCACCCTGTAACTTTGCTGCACAATCCTAACACAAAGTACATGTGACCTTGAGGGTAGGTTCTATAGCTAAAAGGCCTATAATCTCTTGTGGTCTCTGACTGAAATAGCATGTCAGCAAGCCTTAAAATACATAAAACATCTCCCCTAAGAACAGGTTCTATTAACTCGGAGCTAAAGATAAAGGGCTAGGGAGGGACAGTCTGGGATAAACATTCTGAGGGGTTTGGGTGAAGTCTGCCCATACTGCTAGCAAAAGGTCACCAGGCCATTAACAACATCCATTCCCAGCCTTCTGGGTGAAAAACAGGTACTTCCTTCTTTGTGTTTAATATGCCTGGTTCCCTAGTGCTCTGTGTGTACAAGGATCTTTGTGTCCACAATAGCTGTAAAAGTTTCCTGGTGGAAACATTTTTTTTTGCGGGGGTGGGGAGGCTCATTTATGTATAAAATCAAACCATCTGCAAATAAAGATACTTTGACTTCTTTCCTATTTGCACCTCCTTGACTCTCAGTTATCTATTGCTCTAGATAAGACTTCAAGTACTAAGTTAAATAGGTTGGAAAGAGTTTGCATCCTTCTCTAGTCCCTGATATTAGTTGAAATGCTTTGAATTTCTCCCTGTTTAGGGTGATACTGGCTGTGAGCTTGCTGTCAATTGCCTGTGTTATGTATCTTGTATATCTAGTCTCTTCTGGCTTAGTATCATGAAGGAATGTTGGATTTTGTCAAAGGCCTTTTCTGCATATAATGAGCTGAGCGGGTGGTTTTTGTCTTTTAGTCTCTTTGTGCGGTGTATTATGTTTATTGATTTACGTATGTCCCTCAATCTCTGGGAGGAAGCCACTGATCCTGGGGGATAATCCTCCTCCTCCTCTCCTCCTCTTCCTCCTTCTTGAAACTGGATCTCCCCGTTAAGTAGCCCTTGCTGTCTTAGAATTTCCTATGTAGAGCGGGCTGGCCTTGTACTCATAGAAATTCACCTACCTTTACATCCCATGTCCTATGATTAGGGCATGCACAACCATGCCCAGCCTGGATAAATTTTTAAATGTTTTTTTTTTAAATTTATTCTGCAAGTATTTTATTGAGAATTTTGTATCTATATTCACAAGGAATATTGGTCTATATTTTCTGTCATTTTGTTAGATCTTTGTATGATTTAGGAACCAGGGTAAGAGTGACATAAAAAGAATTAGGAATTGTTCCTTCAGTTTCTATTTTGTGAACAATTTGAAGAGTACTGTTAGTTTAGATTTGGTAGAATTCTGTGCTGAATTCATCTGGCTCTGGGCTTTCATCAGTTGGGAGACTTAATTACTGTTTCCACTTCACTAAGCATTATGAGTCTGTTTAAATTGCTTATTTGATCTTGACTTGACCTTGGTAGGTTATACATATTAAGAAATCCATCCATTTCTTTTTAGGTTTTTTAGTTTAGTGAATTACAAAATTTTGAAGATTGTCATTATTGCCTGGGCTGCCTCCGTGTCTGGTGTAATGTACCCCTTTTCTTTTATAAATATTTTATTTATTTTCAAGTTAGGATCACACTCCTCAGTTCTGTCTTTCCTGGAACTTGATATGTAGACCAGCTTGGCCTCAAACTCACAGAGACTTACCTGCCTCTGCCTCCTCAGTTCTAGGATTAAAGATATGCACCACCATACTTGTCTAATGGCCCCTTTTTATCCCTAATTTTATTAATACAGTTCTTCTTTCTCTATTCTTTAGTCAATTTGGCTAAGAGTTTGTCCATCTTATTTTCTCAAAGAACCAACTCTTCATTTTATTGATTCTTTGCATTTTATTTATTTCTATTTCATTGGTTTCACCACTAGTTTGAATATTCTTGCTTTCTATTCTTTTAGGGAGTTATTTCTTGTTGTTCTAGAACTTTCAGTTATGCTGCTAAGTTCCTAATATGGATTCTCTTTTCCTCTCTTTCTCACTCTCTCTTACGTAGGTACTTATAGTGCTATGAATTTATTTCTTAGACCTGCCTTTGGTCCCGGCACACACCTTTAATCCCAGCACTTGGGAAGCAGAGGCAGGCGGATCATCGTGAGTTTGAGGCCAGCCTGGTCTACAAATCCAGGTCTACAAGTCCAGGACAGCCAGGCCTGGATGCCATGACAGGCTTCTTTTCTCCACTTTGTTCCAGCCCTAACCAATCAAATTAAAGGTCAACACATGAGTAAAAGCCAAATCTCAATGGGTCAATAAAGTCCCCAGTAACTAGGGAAAAATCACTAAACAATTAGCCAATCCTGAATCCCCTTGTGCCCTTATGTTATTCCTGACCAATTATTTTAAGAGTAACCACACAAAGGCCCTAACTGCCTATAAAAAGAGCCTATGTATTCACTTCTGGATTGCCATTTTGCCTTAATGGGGATCCCAGCATACTGGAAACTTCTGCAGAATAAACACTTTCTGCTTTTGCATACTACTTGAGTCTGGGATCTTTCTTCAGCAATTCTTGGACCCTGATACCTTCTAACCTTTTTCTCCTACCTAATGTTGGGATAGCAGAGATAATTAGGAGGGATAAGGGATGGAGAAGGGTGGTAGAGGCATACAAAACCAATAAAATAGATTAAAAAAAATGCACGCAACAATCAGGAAAGCCTGAGACCAGTTTGAGTTATATGAGACTCTGTCTTTAAAACAATACATCAGGCTTTGGTAGTGTATGCCTTTAATCCCAGCACTCAGGAGGCAGAGGCAGGCAGAACTACAGAGTAAGTTCCAGGACAGCCAAGGCTACACAAAGAGACCCTGTCTCAAAACAAACATACAAACAAAAAAATTAATTAGTTAATTAAAAAAATACATTAGTGTATCTTTACACTTTTAATCCCAACACTGGAGAGGCAGGAGGATCTTTAGGCATGTGAGGCAATGCTGGGCTACACAGTGAAACCTTGTCAGAAAAAAAACAAACTACAAAAAAGTAAACATCCTTAATGTTGGGATTCAGACCCGGGACAAGCAGCTGAGGTGCCCATTTAATGAAAGTGGACGTGTCCTCCAGGTTCTCCCAGCATGCCTCAGTCTCTCCTGTTACAGGGCATGGCTAGAACACCCCACCCTCTGCCCTGAACTTTCCAGCCATGGGCTGGGGTTCTCCCCCAGCAGCTTTTCCCAGTGTTCTCTCTCCCCACCCCCTCTGCATTTCCTCTTTTCTCTCTCCGTCAGTGTTCTTTCTCTGTCCCTCACTTTTCTGTCTGCCTCTGCATGGTGACTTCACTGACCCCCTCCTGTGAGGTTGGGGTGAACCTGCCCAAGAGCTGTTCCCAATAAAACTGTATTTTTGCTTTTAATTTGACTTGAATTGGTTTCTTTTTTTTTTTTTTCTTCGAGACAGGGTTTCTCTGTGTAGCCTTGGCTGTCATGGACTAGCTTTGTAGAGCAGGCTGGCCTCAAACTCACAGGCTGGCCTCCTGTGTGCTGGGTTACAGGTGTGCACCACCTAGCCTGGCTTGAATTGGCTTATTTCCTTGGCGGAGATAATTTATCAAAATGGGCGGAAAGGTAAGAACAAAGCTGTAAGAGTAAACATGTTTTTTAGTTGGTGTGGTGGCATTAATTCCAGCACTTGGCACACAGATGTCTAAGAGCTCAAGGCCAGCCTGCTCTACAAAGTGAGTTTCAGGGCAGGGAGAACTGTTACACAGAGAAACACACACACATACACAAAACAACAGCAACAAAGAGTGAACACATGTTTCAAATATAATAAAGAAAACCGGAAGTCTACTGGGCAGGCTCAAGAGCAGAGGAAAATGGAAAAAAATTAGTAAACTTGAGAGTTTGGTGAGGATCTTAACATGGACCTTTCATTTCTAGCCTGTGGTAGGCTTCCTCCACAGCCTGAGGCCAGTGCAGGGAGAGGACACAGCTGTGCAGAAAAGCCCTGTTCTCCCCAGGCTTCAGCTCCCTGCTCAGGGTTTAGGTGGCTGCTTACCACTACCACTGCAGCCACTCCATGGGAAATACAGGGAAAGAAAGAGGGAGGGGGTGGCGCATTTCCTGAACTCTGACCTGCAGGATTCCATTTCTTGCTAGATGCAGACGCCCCAGGAGTCCTTTCTATCCATCCCAGGGGTTTCAAGCTGCTTTATGTTGGGCCAGGCAGTATAGTACAATCCCAGTAAAGGCAGGTAAGATCTTTGTGAAGTTGAGCCAGCCTGGTCTACAGAGTGAGTTTTAGGACAGTCAGAGCTATGTAGTGAGACCCTTAGAGAGGAGAGGGGGAGGGAAGGAGAGTGGAAAAAGGGAGAGGAGGGAAAGGGAGGGGAAGAAGAGAGGGGAAAAGGGAAAAGAAGGGAAGGGAAGGCAAGAAGAGAAGGAAAGAGGAAGGGGAGGGTAAAGGAGGAGAGGGGAAGGATAAGAAAGGGAAGAGGATGGGAGGGAAGGTATCCTTACAGTTCTATGGAACTTTGAAACTGGTTTCCTTTTCATGTCTGCCTGTCCTGATTTTTTCAGAGCCCTTAAAGCGTTACAGGAACAAGCTCTTGCTGGAATAAGTACTCCGGCACCCAAGAGAGTGCTGGGGATGTGGGTGGGGCAGCTCCTGAAAGGCTTCAATACCAGATCCAGTTTGTAGCCTCATCTTATACACTAAAACCACAAGGTGGGGCGGGCAAGCAAGATTTCACAGACGTTTACATGACAGCTGGCAGCGAGCAGAGAGTAACCTGGTGTTGACCACAGTTTCAGCTCTTCCTCCAGGTCATTCTGCTCCAGGCACTAGGTCAAGTCATGCTTGGCGAACAGGAAGTACCAGTGGTGCTCTAAGTAATCTCACTAGGTACATTAACAAATCAGTATCTAATATTTGGTTTTTCTACCTAATTCTACTTCAAGTGCTACTTCAGGCTACTAAGGCTAGCCTGCCCTCCCAGGACTGTCTGGGACTCTGCAACCTCCTAGCTTTGGTCTCCTGTCCCTTGCTGCTCTTTGTTTTTTTTTTTTTTTTTTTTTTTTTTGTTTTGTTTTGTTTGTTTGTTTTTTTTGTTTTTGTTTTTGAGCAGACAATGCATGCAGCCTTGGTTGTCCTGGACTCATTTTGTATATCAGGCTGGCCTGGAACTCACAGCAATCTGCCTGCCTCTGCCTTCCTGAGTGCTGAGATTAAAGTCGTGCACCACCATGACCAGCTTTCCTTGCTGCTCCTACCACTGTACTCTACAAAGAACCTTGCCAGATCAAAGAAGAGATGGGCTTGGGGCTCCTCCACCATCTCAACACACCAGGGGCTCACGGCTAAGCCAGTAGCTCCCCACTCTGGTGGCTCTGCCACCTTCTGCAGCCAGTCTTGGCTGAGCAGCCTTGCCTCACTTGCTCCAGGATTAAAGGTGTGCATAACTACATCATGCTGCTCATTCCCTGCCTCTACCCATCCCTGGTGCTCCCGAGAACGGAGGTTCCTACATACCCCAAAACTAACACCGGTAAGTCAGTGCAGTTCTGTCCCTAGAGGGCGGGGGCTTGCATGTGCCACGAATCTTATTTTCTTTTCCAAGGTAGTCTCAGCTTGGTGGGATGAGCCTGGTTTGGATGACAGCTCAGACTCAACAAGGGAACCGAGAGGAGAGTCCTTTTCTTTTGATTGTTCTAAAAGCCGATCCAAGGGGGGTGGGGGAGAGGTGTCTCAGCCCCTGCTTTAGCTGTTTGGGTTTGGTGCTGTCCTCCACATGACTTCCCCACTCCGTTTCTGCTGACTTTTGCTCCTTCTCTGTCTAACAAAGTGCCCTCCTAGCTTGGCTGCCTGTGGAAGGGAGGTCACTTTTCCTGCCTCTGCCTGCTGCCATTGTTGTGAGGTACCACCTTAGAAGCTTGGGGGCAGCACCTCCTCTTCAGCCTTCCCTAGAAGCTAGGCAGTGATGGTGCCTCAGCCAAAGCTGCCTACAGCTTGGAAGGTCTTCCCATCCTAATATATGGGCCTGATGAAGGAAGAAAAAAAGCTTACCAATCCCTGAGCCTCCCACAAAACCCACCAGTCCCTGAGCATGAAACCCCACCAATCCCTGAGCAACCCAAGCTCAGGACTTGAAATCCCACCAATAGAAATCTCTGCTCTGATAAGCTCTCCCCCCCCCCCCCCCCCCCGCAATCCTATATAAGCCCTGCCCTTTGTTTCATTCCCTGCTGCCCTCTCCTGGGAGCAGGATCAGCCAACTTGAATTCATCCCTCCACACCCTGGACCCTCCCAATAAATCTCTTTTGCTAGATTTGCTGCCTGGTGTGACTCTCTCATCGGAAGAAGCCAAGAAGTGGAGCAGGGCTGTGGCTCCTGAGGAGGCCTCCTCTCAGAGCTATGTGGTTCTTAGGCTCCTGAATCCCAGGACACCTTTCCAAGTGAGCAAGGACATGTCTGCTGAGTCAGGCACCTGGAGGGAGAACAGTAATCCGCCGCACACATACATGTTTATGTATTCATTGACTTCTATGTATGGATATCCTATACACACACTTTATCTTGACACTAGGCTAGATTCCTTCCTGAGATAGGCATGAGCTTGTCTTACTGTGTTAAGAGGCTAAGGCAGGAGAATTGCAGCCTGAGTCACATAGTTAAACCATCTATCTATCTATCTATCTATCTATCTATCTATCTATCTATCTATCAGAAGTGGGCCTGCAGTAGTTTTGTTTCTGCCCGAGCAGACATTGAAAGCTGCTGACGTTAAAGATAAGTATTTCCACCTGGAGAACAACCCCATATCTGACTTCTGCCCTTCACTCTGGTCCAGTTCAGCAGCTCCACCCAGTTTGGCCGGGTGCCAGCTGGTTCTGGACTTGTCATCTGAGCCCAGGCAGAGCTGATGGTTTTGTGAGGCTATTTTTAAGTCCAGCTCCTTGGCCTATACCCCACCCCCAGTTATGCCACTGGTTGCCTATGTCTGCCTGTCCCTTCTGGAATGCTGATTGGCAGTTAAGGGCTGGAGTGGGGGCTGGGAAAACTGTTATAAAGCTAAAGCGCCAAGCAAGCAGCTGTCACCTGGAGCTGCGTCCCCCTGCCGCCATGGCCACCCACCGCCTAGTAATGGTTCGCCACGGTGAGAGCTCATGGAACCAAGAGAACCGTTTCTGTGGCTGGTTTGATGCAGAACTAAGTGAGAAGGGGACTGAGGAGGCCAAGCGGGGGGGCATTGCCATCAAAGATGCCAAGATAGAGTTTGACATCTGCTACACATCAGTGCTGAAGCGGGCCATCCGCACCCTTTGGACCATCCTGGACATTACGGACCAAATGTGGCTGCCTGTGGTTCGGACCTGGCGTCTCAATGAGAGGCACTATGGTGGCCTCACGGGCCTCAATAAGGCCGAGACAGCTGCAAAACACGGGGAGGAGCAGGTGAAGATCTGGAGGCGTTCTTTTGACATCCCACCACCCCCCATGGATGATAAGCACCCTTACTACACTGCCATCAGCAAGGTGGGCCAGGTGGTGGGCAGCTGGGAGGTTGGGAGCCCGGGTGGGAGGGCTACCCAGGGAGCAAACACAAGTGTCCCTGTGCCCTTCCCTAGGAACGGCGTTATGCAGCCCTGAAGCCTGGGGAGCTGCCTACCTGTGAAAGCCTCAAGGACACCATTGCCCGGGCCCTGCCCTTCTGGAATGAGGAGATTGCCCCTAAGATTAAGGAGGGCAAGAGAGTGCTCATTGCAGCCCACGGGAACAGCCTTCGAGGCATCGTGAAACACCTGGAAGGTGAGGCCCACTCAGGGAGGAGGTGAGGGGATAGCAGAGACCAGTGAGGGAAGAGCCCTGACGAGTTTCAGCTGCGAGGGCTTTGAAAGGAGATGGAGGGAAGACTCGAGAGACACTCTTTATGTGGCTCCATTTCCAGTATACAGTGGGCTGCTAGGACAACGGTGGTGGTGTTTAGCCTGCACAGCACAGCTGACTGTGGGCTGAACAGGCTTGAGGCACCCGCTGGGAAAACGTGCCAGAGCTCTGTGCATTCAGCCCTGAGTACAAGCCACTTGAGCTGGTACAGAACTCTTGCTAATTTCTTTTCTCTCAAGAAAGTCTTACTATATACACAAGGCCTTGGATTTGAGGTCCTTTTGCTTCACGTGTGGACCTACGATGCATAGCCAGCCCAGCTGCACAAAGCTGATCTACTGTGTCTCCCTCCCATAGCTTCTCTGGGCAAAAAGCAGTCTGGGTGCAGAGCTATGGAGCTACTTCTGATTTCAAGCTTGTGGTGGTGCTCCTGCTAGAGAGCAAGGGCCAACACACAGGCCCTGGAAGGCCATATGGTGTAGGGAGGACACGAATTATGGCCTCAACTGGGTCTTAAGACTCCAGAAGTCTATATTAGATTTTGGATGACCTTTAGGCTTACTGGGATCCCAAGAAAAGAGTAGGGTGTGGCCCATTTCTCCAGCTCCAGAGTACTAGTGGGCAGATGAGCAACATGAGGGTGATACCCCTGCCCCTCCTCCCTGGTCTTCCTGGTTGGTAAGGATGGGGTGATGGCAACAGCAAAGGTTGAGCTGCTATTCCAGTCAGGGAGTGCAGCAGCAGGCAGTGGGTCAGGTTTCCTGTTCCTCCCCTGTTGAGAATTTAGAACCTCTAGAAACCAAATGACATTCTTCCAAACCCTTTAGCCTGGCCAATTCACACTGGACTGAGCGCATGCGTTGGACCACTCAGGTCACTGCTATTCATGGGGGATGTTCTTGTCTTGCTGCTGGGCTATTTCTGTAGACAGGTCTGCCTTGACCTTTAGGCACATTTTTGCAGCCTTGCTTTCAGGGATGGGCAAAGTGGCAGCATCCCAGTACCAAGGCCACAAAGGCCATGCTATGAATTGAGTGAAGGGGCTAAGAACACTGTTCTCTGCTCTAGGGATGTCAGATGAGGCCATCATGGAACTGAACCTGCCCACGGGAATTCCCATTGTGTATGAGCTGGACCAGGCGCTGAAGCCTACCAAGCCCATGAGGTTCCTGGGAGATGAAGAGACAGTTCGGAAGGCCATGGAAGCTGTTGCTGCTCAAGGAAAGGCCAAGTGAGGGTGGACATGGGCAATAAAGTTACTTGTGCATAGTGCCAAATTTAGTATAGCCAGGCTTGGTCTGCCCAGCTCAACTCATTAGTCACAGGAACTCCTGGGTTCAGGTTGCAGCTATTCCCAAGTCAACAGCTATGGAGGCAGAAGCCTAGTACCCATCCCTGGCTATTGGGGGCTAGGGCAGGACCATGCAAACCCTCTGTAGTGACCCTGGAGCTTTAGAGCCACTTGGTTATATTAGAGAAAAAAAGAATGTGACCTGGCCTTTTCCATGAGTAACAGGAAGTGTGGCTCCTGACCAGCTTCCTTCAGGGCAGCTTTCTGCCACCCCGGTGACCTCTTAAATGGTTGGCTAAGTGTACCTCCAGGCCAAGACAAGCCTAGGGCTAGGCCTGCAACAGCTTAAGCTCATAGGTCCTCCATGGCCTACTGTCATCATCATAAAGTCTAAAGAATAGGCAGAAGATAGGGAGGAAGTAGGCTTGACCACTGCCTGAGGTCGGTGGCTTCCTTGTGCACTTCCACTCCAGGCCGCTACTGGCTAGGTCTAGGAGTCAAGCATGTTCACCCAGCATTTCCAGGCAGATTAGAGCTAGACCATATTGCAGAAGCTCCTGGAAAAACAGCAGCAGTGGCCTCTTCCAGAACTGAAATGCACAAAGGCTCAAACACGAGTTATAGCTTATCATTTATACAGCCCTGCTCACTCTTTCTGAGGTCTGTCCAGGAACTATGACGACTAGGCTGGCCTTTGGCCTTGAACTCACAGAGATCCACCTGCTTCTGCTTCCTGAATGCTGGGATTCAAGGCGTGCACCACCATGCCTGGCTCATTTACACTTCTTGTAGGAGGCCCAACAGCCACAGTCTGTCTGAGGGAACATATGTACACACACACGTACATGCTCAGGTCCGATGTAGACAGAGATCACAGGCTGAAATTCCTCCCACATGGGAGCATTATGGTCAGCAGGGGCAGATGAGCTGCACAGTGCACCACAGCTCTTAGACATGTTTAGAAGACAACAGATGGGCTGAGCCAGCAGATACTGAGGGAACCACATGATGTATGTCATGTCATGTCTTTGATTTTTCATATTCCCAGAGATGGGGGCTTGGGCGTCCCGTTCCTCCTTCCCACAGCACACACACAGGGATAGAAATGGAGTGAGGCAGGGAAGCCTCTAGTATGAAAACCTCCCTGCTGTCAAACCGTTACGGTCTACTTGGACTTTGGTCAAGATTTCGCTAAAAGCAATTCTCTTAAGTTCATGATTCCCAAGGGCCTTTCAAGACGGCTGCAGCTACCACCCCTTAGAAGCCACACAGAGAAACAAAGGCAATGCAGAATGTGGCCCCAGAAGTCCCTGCTCTGAGTTCAACTTCTCAGTGCTGCTGTCCTTGGACAGAGGCTACCCAGAGCCGACCACAGGTTAAGCTTGGCTCAATATGCCACTCCCACTGGGGTCAAGTGTGAGGCTGGTAGAAGGGTCTGGAGGTTGCAGTAAGCATTTGGGGAGGAAGTGGATACTGCCACATCTGGGGTCACAGAGCACTCAAGGCAAAGAGAGCCTTGTCCTCATTGATGTTCCATTCCTGAAAGAGTGCCAAACATTAACTCTTAGGCCTCCTCTTTTAGCAACAAGGAAGCCACTTCAGTGGAGAAGGAAGACAGGTCTCAGCCTCACTCTATGAGCTCCACGTAGTTGGCAGGAAACATGCCAAAGTGGCCATCAGGCCCATAGCCACGCCACCAGCCTTCATCAATCACCTCGATGCCCGTGATTAGGTTCTCAGGGTCAAAGGAGATCTCTGTGTCGTCAGCTGCAGGAAGGGAAGCCGAGGCATGGTATCTCTGGGCCTTCCCACATCCCTTACCTGTCCCCAGGGAGCCCTGCCTTTCCTCCGTTAAAGGTCAGAGACTCCCTGCTTCCTCCTCAAAAACAGCCCACTGCCATCCAGCCTGACAGCACCCACGTGACTGATTGCAGTGGCCACTTCTCAGGGCAAAGCTTCCTCAGAGAGCGCTCCTGTAAAAGGCAGCTCCACAACCCCCAGTCCGTTCCCCAAGGCCTCCCCTGAGGAAAGCTGGGAGCCAGTATCCGAGCCTCAGTGCTCTGTTCAGACCTGAAGGTCCACAGTAAGAACAGCTATAGGGATTCCTGCCAGGGGATGGTGGGCAGCTATCTAGAGGCACATGCTCTTCAAGACAAGCCCCAACGCCATGGGCACTCCCAGTGCAAGGGGCTCTCCACCTCACATCTTTTCTTTCGGGTGACCTCTGGAGCTACCCCCCATGAAGCCCCTATACACATTCCTGTCCCCTAATCTCAGGATCCATGACCTGGGATGGTGGTCAGGAATCTTACCTGCCTGGTAGTCATACAAAGCCCGGGCGCACAGCCCTTGTCCGCTGAGGCCCTGGCCCTGCATGTAGTTGTCAATGTGTACAGAGCCAGCCTCTTGCTGCTGTTCCTGCAGACGTGAGAAAGACGGCATTACCCCAGGCTCAGCCTTCACCTGAGGTCCCATTAAGCCGAGAGCTGAGGCAAGGGCACAGAGTACAGGAGGGCCTTTGAGGCCAGGGGTCTTTGCTGCCTGATACACCTGCAGCACCACTCTCTTTTCAAAGATACAGAAGCTCAAGGCAGCACACAAATCCCTCCAGCCATGGACTGCAAGGAGCTCTGGGCATCTTCCATCAGTCACGCAGGGGCACTGGCCCACACAACCCAAAGCACTGCGCGGCTCCGAGTCAAGTAAGAGTATACTCCCTGGCAGACTGCCTGCCCACCACGCTCAAGGCTCTGGGTTCTGCCATCCATGCCACAAAGCAAAACTATGGTGTGCATGGTAGCAATCCTGCACTTGAGGAGGCTGTGTCAAGGGGATCTCCAGTTGAAGGCCCACACAGTGAGATCCTGTGTTAGTAAAGTGCCTGGAGACAGTTCAGTACTTAAGAACACTTGCTGCTCTTAGAGGACCCGGGTTTGGTTCTCAGCACCCACATGGTAGCTCCCAACTCTAATTCTAGTTCCAGGGGATCTGATACTCTCTTCTGGCCTCCATAGGTACCACACACATATATGTATGCACGCTAAACATTCATACACATAAAATAAAAACAAACAGTGAAAAACAAAACAACAACAACAACAACAACAAACCCACCCCTAGTATCCTACAATGTGCCACAGGAGACTCAGGCCTACATCCACGGCCCCCATCCCCCTACCCCTGTCAGGAACCCACCAGTGGCGGCTCCTCATAGAGGTTGTCCTGCTCTGGGGGTTCTTCGTATGTGAGCTCTTCTTCTGCCTGGGCTGAAGACAGAGTGCTAGGCGCTGGCTCCTCATAGACAACTGTGGCAAAGAGACACAGAAGGTTGTGACCTTCTTCCTACAATAGTCCCCTTCTCAAGCATCAGTCCCCTCCAGGGATGGGTTACAAGGGCTATAAGGGTCTTGCCTGCTCCAGGCTGTGAGACAGGAGGACTGGGCTCTCTGCCATACGAGGCTTCTGGTTGAGTGAGTTGTTTCTGCAGGAAGGGGCTCTTCAGCTTGCCTGAAATAGCCAACAGACACACATGTACCACTTCAGATACAGCACCTGCAGCCTGCAGACCTGCTTAGCTGTATCCCAGGTAGGCCCTGGCTAGCACAGGTCAGGACTCCAGGGTTTGAGGTTGTGTGATAAATCTGTGGCTGGTAGAGTCCTATGTCTATTATGGGTCAGAGTGGTGTAGGATGGTCACTAATGCAGGACAAATGGGACCATCTGGACTCTAGGTGGTTCTCTGAACTCATTTATCCTTTGTTACCCTTTAATAATTGCCCTGGGGCCCCCTGTGTGGACCTCTAGGCTTGCCCTCAGTCCACCTGCTTTGCAGCCAGACTGTGAGGCGGCCTCACCTGGTTGAGAGCTGGAGATGGAGGTGGTGGACATAGCCCTTTCCTTCTGCTTGAAAATCTCTCGTGGGTGTGGGGCCTGCTGCCCTGCAGACTCCTGGGAGAAGCAGAGAAGCATGCTTTGACTCCAGCAGTAAATAGGAACCCAGAGGTTTTTCACCTGACTGTTCCTACCTCAGAAAGCAGGCCCTCAGAGCTGCATCAAGTATGTGCAGAGAGTGGGGTCGAATAGGGAACAGGAAGCAGAGAAACTGACAGGGCCTCTCCCAAAAGCCTCCACCCTGGCTCTTCCCCCACTGGTTCTCTGATGTGCAGAGATGCGCCTCAGGCTGACTGCGGAGGTCTGGGCTAAGCCTTTGATCCAAGATTAAGGATTTCACCAAATGGCCAAGACAGATACAAACCAGCAAGTTCCCAGGTCTGAGGAGAGAAGTCTCAAACTCACCCATTCCTGTCTGTTCCTTGAAACCACTCCTTGCTCCAGCTCACACGTCCTGCTGGAAGGAACGAGATTAGAGGAGCTCATCAGCAGCTCCTCACGAATCTCCCTCAGTGTTCCTCTCAGAACAGGTGAGCATTTGGGGACAGCCCTGGGACAAGGTGGGCTAACCTTGGGGGCCCAGCTGGTCTGTGCTGCTCCTGGTAGCGCTGCTCACGGCGCGCAGCCTCCTGCAGCTCTCGCTCACGGCGCTCCTCCTCCAGCCGCTGCCGCTCCTCCTCAGCCCGTCGCTTCTCCTCCAGGCGACGGTTCTCCTCTTCCTTCTGCAGGAGGAGCTGCCCTCTTAGCCATGTGCAGCCAGCCCCCTTAGTCTCCACCCCTGCTAGGCACTGGGTCCCTAAAGGGCAGGGGTCAGGGAAGGGACACTGTAGCCCATCATGCCCCGTGACTTAACTAAGGTATGTCTTCAGTTTAACCAGCTGTGAAAGATAGCTGTGACAGGAAGCCTGGCAGTGCGCCATCCCCCACTACTATAGCACTCACCTCAGCTTTGGCCCAGAAGCTATCTTTGCCAACTCTCTTGATCTCAGATATGGCATTGGTCTTCTGGTACACAGAGCCCTAGAGACAACATAGTACATGCTAGAGGTCTGGCCCCATGTGGAAGGTCAGGCATGGTATAGCGCAGGGTAACCGGGATTTGCCAGCTCTAGAGAGCAGGTGAAAGCTACTGGGACTGCATCTGGTAGGCTCAAGGGAGCCTGGCCTACCACCCACAAGGAGGTACAGCAAGATGTTTAGAAAAGTCTAGGAGTACCCAGGAGGCCAAGGCAGAAGGTTCTTGAGTTCATGGCAAGCCTGGACTACAGGCTTTTTTACAAGCCTGGACTACAGGGTCTTTTTTAAGACCCTGTCTCAAAAAACAAAACAAGGGCTAGGAAGATTGTTCAGCTGCTAAGAGCACCTACTGCTCTTGCCGACGACCAGGGTTCGGTTCCCAGCACCCACATGGAATAGCCTCAGTAACTCCAGTTCTAGAGGATCCAGTACCCTTTTCTGTTCTCTTTGGGCACAGCACACATGTAGTGCACAGACATACAAGCGGGCACAGCACACATGTAGTGCACAGACATACAAGCGGGCAAAACACCCATACACATACAATAAAAATAAAATACATCTTTAAAACAAAAGGAGAACAAAAAGCTCAGGGAAACCACTGAGCAAGGACATGGCATCCTGAGAACACTGGATATGTTTATATATACATGTGTTTTTCTGGTGGTAACAGGTCCTTATTGATGGGCACAGGAAACGATTTTTTTTTGTCCTAGACTCCTGGCAATTCTAAAGCAGGCTGCTCAGACAGCTGAGTGCTAACAGCATCCAGAAGAATCACCATGGATCCCAATCGTGTGACTAATAAGTGGTTTGAAGCCATGAGCTGTGCAGAATGCCAGAGCCACAGGCCTATGTGGTTTTAGGCTCTGCAATAAAACCACCAGATATTCTCCACAATGGCTACTATCAGGGACCATCTAAGCCATGCTAACACTATAGCCCTTGGGTTACCAGACTATCAAAGCTAAAGGGCCTTTGCCACAAGCTGCCTCTAGAACAGCCAAGCTGGTGGGGTTGGTGTCTGCCAGGGCTTAGGATTGCCATCTAAAGATGCCAAGCAGGAAGAATTAGTTATCCAGACCCTAGAAACTCCATTTCTGGCCTCTGCTCTCAGGCAAGGAAAAAGGTAACAGGTGGGCGGCACTCACCACTGGGGCCTGCGGCCCTGCATCCTGGAAGCAGCTGCTTTCCCTGTGGAAGCTGTAATTGGCCCCAGAGGCCTTGGCAACTTTCTCCATGATGCACTCAGGCTCCACATCCTCCTCAGCCCGTGCATTGATGGTCACATGGGCACCCTAAAGCAGAAACAGCCCTTAAAATATAAGCTCTGTAAGCTTAGGAGAGGACAGGCCAAACTCCTACCTGTTCACAGCAAAGGCCACTGCTGTACATAAGACTCGTGTCAGGCCACACCAGGGCCCCGCTCTCCCCAGCTGTGGATGCTCTACAGTGGCTGCTGCAGTTTATCAGACGTGCAGGCAACTTCCATCTAGTCAATGGAAACTCACTATTCCCTCCTGAGTACCTGACTTGTGACTACATTACCTGTCATCATACACCTTCGGAAGCTTGCTGAAGATATATAGCAGAGTACTTGCCTAGCATGTGAGAAGCTGTCTTTGATCTCAACACTGTAAAAATCTTAAAACTTAATTAAAACCTTAGAAGCTTCTTTACCCAGCAGATGGAAGAACTAAGGTATGTGTAAAGTCATGCTGGCAGAAACTGAAGCAGTCTCAAGCTTCCTTACCAGGAACCACAAAAAAAAAAATAAATAAATAAAAAAAAATTTATATATATATCAAAAAGCCAGCTGACAACTGAGTTATAAATTAATTTTGATAGAAATGTCTCTGAAATTGGAAAAACTACAGCTGTAGGATGAATGGCACAAATGTTTGTCTAAGTGCACAGGAAAGAAATGCATCAAAGGGATGCATGGGGCAGGGCCATGAGCAGCTTGTTCCTTCCTCCAAGTCTTGCTGCTGCTGCTTAAGTTTTCCAGTTTTGTTTGTTGGTTTCACTTTTAGTTTTATGAGACAAGGTCTCACTATGTAGGCCTAGCTGGCTTTGAACTCAAAGAATCTGCCTGCCCTGGCCTCCTGAGTGCTGGGATCGAAAGCACAAATCACTATGCCAGATGCTGATACACCATTCAGACCCTGGGGCTCGGCCATCCCCACTGGATCAGTGCTGAAGTGGTCCTCATCCTGCCCCACTGAGGCCAGCCAAAGGTGGCTCTGTCTGGCTCTGCTGGGTAGAACGAACATTCATCACTAATCATGGCTCTGCTCCTGATTCCAGCTCCTTCCCAGTTCACCTGCATTCAGGGATCCACAGTACTGGATCTTACAAGGGCCTCTGCAGGGCTTGGCTCAGCTCTTACCTTCAGGAAGTTGGCCATGGTGCTGACGTGGTTGGCGCATGCTCCCTTCCGCACATCATTCACACCCTCGCCTGTCTGCAACACAAACACCAGCATGAACCAGGCCTCTTCCAAAGCCACTTCCTGGCCCACATTTCCCAGGAACCCAACAGTTTCCCTATCTCTCCCAACAGAGACAATCTCCCTCTTCCACACTCCAAGCCAAAGCCAAAGCAGAACTCCCAAATGAGTCATATGGATGAGATCAGTCCTCATACTTTCCAAGGAGCTCAGGATATTCTTTGAGAAGTATGGCTGCTGGCTTCCCATGTGGGAGCATTTCTCAAATATTCCTGGTTCCCAACTGGGGGGATCTCTTCTGTTGAAGCTCCTATCTCTATATTCCCAACGCTCCTGAACCTCAGGCCCTCTGCTCCATCAGAACCATCACTAAGAAGAGAACAGGATGACGATTTTCTTATAGTCATTTCTACACCAATCTGTAGGAATCATTCAAGCCTCGGAGAGTGAATTCTAAGCAAAGGTATTTATTCCTTGGTTCACAATGAATGAATGGTCTACTCTGCTCATTCAACCATTAATAACTCACAGTTCTGTTGACCTACTGAATGGTGCAGGAAAATATTCTGTTCCCAAGGAAAGCAGACAAAGGACTTCCCCAATGGCACTAGAGGCAATGAATCCACATACCCAGTTGATGAGGACAAACTTGGGCAGGCCGGAGTTGGGGTCCTTCACCCTGCAGAAGGCATACATCACCTTCCCGCTGTTGAGCTCCTCCACCAGCTCCTCCAGACCTCCCTCTGCAGAGTCAAAGGGAAGCTCAGAGGCAGCCTGCACCCCTGCCCACCAGTGCCTGGTCCAACCCCACCTGTCTCAGAACCATTCTGGGCGCATTTAAAATCAAACTCCTGAGGGTGAATACACAAGCTCAGTGGTAGAGTGCCTGGTTAGCATATACCAGGTCTTGGTTCAATCTCCAGCACCACAAAATTATAAACAAAAAAGTAAATGGAATATAAATAACCAGGTTCTTGGGTCCCAACCCCACTCAACTGATTTAGTAGAGCTGGTAGGACCCAAGAAAGAGCATTTCTGACAAGCATGTTAGGTGACTTAAAAACAATCAGACAAATCCACTTCTCCAAACTCAGAAGGGAATCAGAAATTTTTAAAAAATTTGCTCTTCTTAGTATTTTACCTTTTCTTCTTTCTTTTTTGATTTTGAGATTTGTCTCTCTATATAGCCCTGGCTGTCCTGGAACTCTCTATAGTCTAGGCTGGTCTCACACTCACAGAGATCTGCCTGCCTCTGTCTCCTGAGGTTAGGATTAAAGGCATGTACCTCTATGCATGCATATCATGAATGGAAGATCTCTATGACAATTTTACCAAGGAAGGCCTGGGACAATAGACCTACTAGTGTTTCCTTGTTACAAACTACATGTCCACTCAGACTCCAGGGCCGCCAAAGTCAGACCTTTTAGAACATTCTAAAGATGAAAATTAGTTTAATTCTCACAGTCTTGGCTGGGGTCAGGATGAGCTGCCCAAAGCTATTCTTCCTGACACTGCTTCAATCTCTAAACGTCCCAGGTCACAGTAGAAGCTGGGTCAGGCATTTAGCTACAGGGCTCCAAAGAACCTAGGACAGTCAGCATTCTGATGGGCAACAGAGTGCTGCTTTTGCCAGCAGGAAGCTCAGAATGCTGATATCTGCAACTCTCAGGCACCTACCATGTCATATGAAATGACTACGTGACAATTCTGGAAAGAGGATATATCCACATGAATAGCTCATAGCAGAAAGGCATTTTTCTATCAACAATAGTAACTAAAACCACACTGACTGCCTGAGCAGAGAACATGCTCCAGGCACTCACTTGGAGCTGACATAGAGGGTAGTCAGGTAGGCCCCAACGACAGTCATGTTAGCCTCAAGCAGCATGGGAAAGAGTTAAAGGTTTTCGTTGACAGGTCTGTGTCCCATACCACAGGCATCTCTGGTTCAGCTGACTTGCCAGTTTCTCACAGTGGTAGCCAAAAGCCAGTGTTTCTGCATAGACACTCTGACCACCAAATCAAGGTCCCCAACACCACTTGCAGCAACACCGCCTCTCCCTCATGAGGGTCAGGCCCTTGCATGTGGTTACCCAGGACCAGGGCAGGGCAGAATCAGAGAACATAGATGTGGGCCTTCACCTGCACCAGCCTCATGGCTGGCATCCTCAGTGTGTAGTGCTCTGGACAAGGGCTGCCCATGAGTCGGAGGCTGGGCTGTTTCTCAGACAGCAGCACTGTCCTGGCCTAGCCAAAGAAGAATATTTTCACTAAAAGAAAAATGTTTTCACTGACTAACATGTGAAAAGCATCAGTGTGTCATGGCTGACACGGCACTGGCCCTGGTCCTAGTCAATGCTGGTTCACGTTCAGATCAGGAATAGCCCTTAATGGAGGTAATTTGGTAAAGGGTCTGCAGGAAGACTCAACTGGGCGAAGTGTCACTGTAGCTGAACCAGATGAAGGAGATGCCTGTGTGCTGGAGTCCCCTTTCTGTTCCTGTGATGGCTTAAATGTCACCCACTGGGGCCCAGGGCTAGTCACACTTCTCCCCTTTGTGTATTTCACTCTGATACTGTCTAGGTTCTGAGAGCCTGTTTGGGTTCATACTCACCCCCTGTGCCAGCCACACGGATGTCATTGCTGTTCCCTTCATAGGTAAAAAGAGCCCTGAAAGAAACACAAGTGGCTCAGTGACCAGAACTCAGAGCTCTGTGCCTTGTCTACACCTACCATGGCAGACACATGATCCACTGTGCCCTGCTCTGCCTTGCCATGTAGAAGCTCAACAGGCTACTCTGAGGCTAGCTATGGGACTCCCTAGTAAGAGAGAAAGGCATGGAGACTGGGAAGGACATACATCTACTTAGAGGGAGACGGAGGCTGCAGAGTTGTGTGCTCTTCCTTCACACGCAGGAGTAAACCTCATCTAGCTTCTGGGCACATGTATTCCAAAGGCAAAAGATGTTTAAGTAGTCCTGAACCCAAACACCTAAAGGAGAAGCAGGAAGGAGAAGGATGCACGAGGTACTGCTGGGTGTATGGGCCCTGCCATCTGTAGCCTGAGGATGGAGCAGCAGGTCTTTCTGTCTTGAGTGTCCTGGCCAACAGGCACTTTACCACAAATATAGCAACATAAAACAGACAATGACATAGCACTGAGTCCCAGTTAAGACCACAGATCCACCAACCCTCTAGCAGACAGTTGCCCAGGGATTGTTTCCATCTAGCAGAGTCGTAAGTCGGGTGTGCAGAACTACTCCCAAGAATGGGAGATGATTTTTGCTTGTACGCTTGCTCTCTAGAAGCAGTGAGGAAACAGTGAGTCTGTTTAGTCTGGGCTAGGGAAGCTAACTGACCAGAATGAAGGTTATTGAAGGAGACCAAGCCTGAAGAGGTGGTCTTGTACAGACAAGATGTACCTGAAGGTCACAACATGAGACCCTGACATTAGCACAAATCTTGCACCACCACTCACAACCCCAGCAGCACCTATAGGCGTGAGGTAAAGAGACTGATCCAAGTGACAACAAATCTGTCTGTTGTCTCTCAGTCCGAGAGGAAGCTCCAGACTAGGTTCTAGGGAGTCTAGGAGCAGGCCACATCCTGAGAGTCAGTGAGACAGACCCAGAAAGCAGGGCTGCAGACAGCTCTCCCCAGAGCAGAGGACTCCCCAAGAGCGAAGGCCCGAACAGATGTGCCTTGGAAGGCACATTTGACATTCAGCCTGAGTTGGTAGAGCTCTCTGGAAGAAAAAAGCCCCTTCCTATTGATGGTGATGGGCCCAGGCTGTCACAGCAGGGGGCTGGAGGAAGCAGCAGCGGACAGAGGGATCCAGAAGCAAAGAAAGTCCTCCTGCTTGGTGTCTGGGATTTGGACCTCCAACCTCACCTCACTTTCTCCTATGTTCTATTCGAAACCACCTTCGAGAATGTTTTTCAGTTAAAGCTAGGCACAGTGGCGCATGCTTGATAATCCCAGCACCAGAAGGAAGAGTTCAGGGAGATCACAAGTTCAAGGCAAGACTAGACTACATGGTGAGATTCTGGCTCAAACAAAACAAAACAAAACAAAAAAATATCAAGACTGGGGGTGGGGTGGGGTGACTCAAGTGCTTGCTATGCAAAGCATGAGGCTCTGTCCCCAGTGCTTATAACCCCAGTGCTGATAAGGCGGATGGCTGGATCCTGGAGCTTCCTGACTACCCAGTCTAGCAAAATTAGTGAGATCCAGATGGAATGAGACCCTATCTCAAAAAAAAAAAAAAAAAGACTGGAGAAATGGCTCAGTGGCTAACAGCCCTTTCTGCTCTTGCAAAGGACCATATTTGTTTCTCTTATTCACATGGTGATCTACAACTGCCTGTAAATTCAGTTGCAGGGGACCCCACATCCTCTTCTGGCTTCCACAGGCATCAGGCATGCACATGGCACATATACATACATGTAGGCAAAAGCTCATACACATAAAATATATCTTAAGGTAAGGGCAGAGAGTGACTGAGGAAGTCTGACACTGATCTCTGGCCTCTACACACACTTACACCTGTATGTACCTGTGAATGCACCTGTACATGTGTACACACACACACACACACACACACACACACACACCACCCCAAAATAAAATGTCCAGATGCTTTTTCTTACCTCAACTGAGCTTCACCCTCCTTTCACATTAGTGTGAAAAAGCATGGCACTCTGGGCTGTGTACAGCACGAAAGCACCTTATCATCCGGCCACTCTCCAGATATGTGTGCGCTGGTGGGGCTGCAGCTATGAACAACCTCCGAAAGGTCCTACCCATGGAGCTCAGCTTCCAACAGGAGAGACAAACACACACCTAATGCTAACGGAGTATGCACAAGGTGAAACAGGAACCAGATAAGCACAGGTCAAGCCAAGCTCTTTAGGGAGGGGGCCCGAAATCAGATTATAGGTGAGAAACTAAAGCTACAGGTCTGGCCTATAGTGCCATCGTACTAGCTCTGTGTGTGACCTTTTGTGACTACCAAGCTGAAGACCAC
>NW_026596051.1:13758307-13770797 GCF_907164565.1 Psammomys obesus
TACTAGCTCTGTGTGTGACCTTTTGTGACTACCAAGCTGAAGACCACTGTCTTTTTGACAGCCTTTTCCTTTTTCTACATGGCTTAATCCATCCATCAAAAACACAACAGCTAGGCAATAGGAACAGAAGCAGGCCTAACCCACCATGGTAGGGAAGAGATAAAGAAAAGGAATGAACAAACACACGCAGGCAGGCAGCCAGGAGCGCAGGCATGCATGCATGCACCTACGGCACATAATCTATGAGGGTTCTCAGCATATCTTATTTGTATCACAAGGAAGTGAAACTGGGAGAGGTGACAAGGTGACCCCACATCCTCTTCCAGCCTCGGCAGGCAGCAGGCATGCCCATGGTCCACACACCAGGAATTCTGGAGGCCACTCTGAGAAGACAGCCCCGGCACAGAGACATGAAGGACAAGAAGCTGTCAAGATGATGAAGTATGTTCCATGCAGGGGAAGCAGCAAGGTTGAGGCTCTAATGAGGAACTAGCTTGCAGTTTTGAGGAAGAGAGACTTTGGTACAAGGGTGGTCAACAGGTGTGGCCAGAGTAGTAAGCAGGAGAGGCAACAGGAACCAGGTCAGGTAGGGCAAGAGTCTGGTCTTTATTCAAGGTGCAACAGGAAGCCACTGGAGTCATGGGCAGGGAAGTAAGATGGCCCAGATATTTTCTCAGCTAGCGAGTGGGGACCTGTCACACAATCTTGCTGAGTAACTACCAAAATGGTTATGACAGTGAGGGTGGAGGCCAGAGGCTTGTTCAGCTGGACTGGTGCAGTCTGCAGTACTGTAGGAAGCTGGGCAGCATGGCTGCCTGGACAGATGAATACTGTGTGAGGGAAGAGAAGGCTCTGCACCCTTAGAAGGAACAATGAGTGGATGAGGCAGGACAATGTCAGACCAAGGTGAAGCAGATGAGTCTAGTAAGAGGCTCAGTGAGCACTTGGCAGAGAGAGGTGAGATCAAGGCCAGCTTTGCCTACACAGTGAGTTCCAGGCCAGCCAGAGCTACATAGTGAAGCTTTGTCTCAAAAGCAGGCAAGCTAGCTACCTTAAGAAAGAGCTAGAAGCATGGAAGAGGTACACTGTTAGCTAGGCTGTGGGGTATCACTCCCCAAAAAGGTATGGTTCCTGAGAAGACAGAGGGGCCAGAAAATTAAAGAGGAGATACAACGCCGTCGAAAAGAAGAGATGGTTGGTCAAAGTCATGCAAGAGAAGTCTCCAGGGAAGACTCAACACAAGTAGACTCAGTATGGCGCTCCTCAGTGCTGACCACAGGGGAGTGGCAGCCCCACCAAACTCCATCTCCAAGGTCCAGTTTGTACTTCCCAAAATTTGTTCACCTGCTGCACTCAACATATTCCTCAGAAATAGAAGCGCTAAAAACTGTCTAATGGAAACAATTTAAGTAAATGGGAAAGTGAAAGAGCATTACTATATACAGGTATGCATGCAGCAGAAAGCTGAAGAGGGGAGGGGCTCAGCAGGGTCACTCCAGAAACTTCAGATCCAAGCTCACAGTACTGTAAAGCTCAAATAAAAAACGCAAGATGAAACCTACACACTGACAGCCTAGCAGAGGATGTTCTGGCGTGGTGGAGGGAAGATGGAGCCTTTTCTCGAACAGGTTACAGTACCCCGTTTTCAGTCCTCTTCTATAATTCAGAAACGTGATCAAAGAGAACCAGGGACCCAGACCGCTGACATCCTTGATTTAAGCCTTCAGTGTGAGCTCATGACCTCAACCCCACTGTTACACCGCTTTCAATGCCTATTCCTGAACTCAGGGTTTACAAGAGCCGGGTATGAAAGTTTGGGAAGCTTTCTAGGGAGTTGAGAGCTGCGCGGAACCTCTTTGTACAGGAAAGTCCAGAAAATGGAAAGAGCCTGGAGGACAGCAAGCTCAACCAGACAGACAAGAGACCTTCAAGAGACTCCCAGGGTATAGCCGACTACTAGGTGGCAGGGGAGAGGCCTGTGGGGTACTCCCCGGGGGACAGCGGTGGCGAGGGTGAGGTAGCATCTCGTTAAGCTGTGAAAAGGTGGACAGGTGATCCTGCGATACCACGGCCACACCGCGACCCCACCTTCCCGCTCCGGCGCCTCTCCGGACCCGCCTCGCTGCCTACCAGTCGGTCGGGGATTTCTCGGTGACCACACGCACGTAGGCCTCCTGCAGCGCCGGCCCGTTCCGGCTCAGGTTCACCGCCATGGCACGCCCCACGGTCCCAGCGAGGCAGCCGCTTCACCTTTCCCCCTGCCTCCACTGACGGCCGGAAGCCCCGCCCCGGAGGCCGGAAGCCTCGCCTCTGACGAAGCCGCGCCCAGAAAGCCGGAAGCGGAAGTAGAGAATTTACGCGCTAGTTTGCGGTGGGCTTGACCTGGTGTGGCTGATGGTGAATTAAGATACGGGAGGGGCTGGTCGGCTATACAGCCTAGTCCGCAGTCCCCAAGGCGTGGCCTCGAGCACTGTGCTAGTTCTTTTTTCACTCTTGTTTTATTTAATGTATTTTGTTTGAGCGCAAGCTTAGATTCACAAGTCTCTAAAAGAGTACTCCCGAACCTGGGTATAAACATGCACCTCAGAAATTTAATCTGATAGCCGGGTAGTGAAGGCACTCACCTTTAACAGCAGCACTCGGGTAGCTGAGGCTGGTGAATCTCTAAATTCAGCCCAGCCTGGTCAGAGCAGGTTCAGGGAACAAGCAAAAAGCAAAAAAAAAAAAAAAAAAGTCTTAAGTACTACCATTTTGTTTTCAGTCCATTTAATCATAGGAAGAAATTAACTTTCAAGTCCCGGGCCCTCGGGGAGTTGGGGACTTCCCAATAGCTGAACAGCTTTGTTATAAGGAAACAGTTGTCTGCGTCCAGCCGTCTCGGATAATTTTTAAGTTTGACACAGTCATCTGAGTCCAGCCATTTCAAGAACAACTTCTTGTTTCTGGCAGGGTCAAACAAGTTCTGGACTAAGGACCTACTCCTACCAAGACTGATGGAAGCTACCTTAACCTCGTATGTCAAAATATGATTAAACAATGGTACAAACTTTCACCCTTTAAATATGCAATACAGCTTCCCCTTCCGGACTCAGATCCTGAAGTGGCCATCTCCCTGCATGAGCAGAAAATAAAGCTTGCATTTTCATATCTGCAGTGAGTTTTCTCAGCTTCCACCCTGAACACAACAGTTCCAGGACAGCCAGGACTACACAGACTAACCCTTTCTGTAAAAATAAAAAAGAAAAAAAAATTAATCTGTGGTGTTGAGCATGAAGGCACTGGCATATGATCCTAGCACTGAGGAGGCAGAGGCAGAAACTTAAGTTCTAGGCTGGCCTGGGGATCAGCTAGATCATTTAAATAAAATCTTTTAAAAATTGATGAGATAGTGGGGTAATGAGGAGAATCTGCTTTGTGCTTCATTTTTACTTCAAAAACACTTGCCTGACCTTCCAACCTATGACAGACCATAATTTTTGTAAACTAAAATAAACACTTTCTTCTCTAAATTGGGTTCAGTCAGGGTATTTTATCACAGCAAGAGAAATGAAACTAGAAGAGTGGGGCTTGAAGTTACTACATTTAAACTGTTGTAAGAATGGGGCTGGAAGTCCCTCAGCGTAGCGTTGCATGGCTTTAATCCCAGCACCGGTGAGGCAGAGGCAGGCCTGGTCTGCATAGTGAGTTCCAAGAGAGAGCCTCACAGACAAAAGGGGTGGCGGAGGAGGGTGCAGTGCGGGAGAGATGGCTTGGCTGCTCTTCCAGGAAACCCAGATTCAATTCCCAGCACCCAAATGGCAGTTTACAGCCCTCTGACTTCAGTCCTAGGTACCTAATACCCTTTTCTGGTCTCTCTGGGCACCAGGCATGGTCACGGTGCACTTAAACAATTATACAAATTATATTAAAAATAAGATGGGCATGGCGTGGCTGGGCAGTGGTGGTGCATGCCTTTAATCCCAGCACACTGGAGGCAGAGACTGGCAGACCTCTGAGTTCGAGGCCAGTGTGTGGTCTACATAGCAAGTTTCCAGGACAGTCAAGGGGACACAGAGAAACCCTGTCTCGAAAACGAACAACAAAAACAAAGCAAACAAACACAAAAAATGGGCACGGTGGTACATGACTTTAATTTCTGAATCTGGGAAGAAAAGACAGGTAGATATCTACAAGTTTGAGGCAGCCTGGTCTACACAGTGTAGTCTATATAGTCTATAGTCTACATAGCCTGGCTATTAGTTGAGTGCCTGTCTCAAAAAGTATTAAAAAAAGAAACTTCAGCTTCACTTAGCAAACCCAAATCTTCCAAGACAGGCAACACTGTGTGTGTGGTTTATGCACATGGGTGGAAGTGTATGCATACCTGTGTGCTACTGGGGGCCAGAGAGCAATGTCAAATGGCCTGCTCTTTCATTCTCCACCTTATTTCTTAGACGCTCTTACTGAACATGGAGCTAGGCAGGTAGCCAGCAAACCAGTACTGCCTACCCTCAGTACTGTTATACAGAGCCAAACCCAGCTTTTAAAGCAGGTGATGGGTGTTTGAACTCAGGTCTTCAAGCTTGTGCAAAATTTCTCACTTTCCCACTGAGCCATCCCCTCAGCCCTGACAGTTTTTTATTCTTCACAGATCACTTAAACCAGGGGTTCTCCACCTTCTTAATGCAGTGACCCTTAATACAATTCCTCATGTTGTGGTGACCCCCAACCATAAAATTATTTCATTGCTACTTCCTAACTGTAATTTTGGTACTGTTATAAAAGGTAATGTAAATATCTGATATGTGACCCACAGGTTGACAATCACTGACTTTAAACTCATGTATTTCTCTGATTTCTATGGTTCACTAGGGGGAAAAAAAAAATCACATTAACCCAGAGTTGGCTTTACAGATCTACTGTTCAGTTACTGGCCTAGGACTGGACTTGGGAGTATAATATCCACAGATGTGATTGGCACAGGACCACCCACACAATGGTTCATTTTCAAAATAAGGCTTTTGACTTAACAGCCTATTCCTAGAACTCACTTTGTAGACCAGGCTGGCCTCAAACTCACAGAGATCTGCCTGCCTCTGGTTCCCAAGTGCTGGGATTAAAGACCACTACAACCATTGCCCAACTAAATTTCTGTTTCTTAGGAATGTTTCTACTGCAAGCTGAAGTGGCGCAAACCTGTAATTCCAGCACTCACGGAGGCAGAGGCAGGCAGATCTCTGAGTTTGAGGCCAGCCTGGCCTACAAAATCAAGTCCAGGACAGCCAAGGCTACACAAAGAAACCCTGTGTCTTGGGGTTAGGAGGGGGAGACAGTCTTAATCTGTCTTAAAAAAAAAAAAAAAAAAAAAAAAAAGAATGTGACCTGTTCTGCATAGCTGTTACCAATGTTCTCTTCCAAGCTGCACCACTTTGTGCTATGTGAAGTCATAAACTTCAGCTCAGCAGACACAAACTTTAGAGATGACCCAGCCAGGAAAGGGGCATAGTTTCACATCAGAGGCAGGCAGAGAGGAAGTGAGTTCTACAACCTGAGTTCTACAAAGTGAGTTCCAGGACAACCAGAGCTACACAGAGAAATCCTGGCTTAAAAAACAAAACAAACAAACAAACAAACAAAAAACAAATTTGAAGCGCAAGTCTCAACAGGCCGAGAAGCAAAGAATAAAGATTAAGAGCCCCAAAGACGTGGTAAAGAGATCTTATATGTGGGCAAACGCAGGACTTTGCCGAAGTGGTGTGAATGGGGACAGAATGGTTCTCACTGGCACTGGTTAACTCTTCTGATTTGGATAGTCTTGTGTGGCTGTGGCTGGCCTTGAACCTCTTTCCTCTGCTTCCCCTGTATGTTAGGGTTACAGGTGTGCATAAGCATGACTGGCTATTGTTTTTAGTTTAGTCTTCTTCCTCCTTACCCTCAAAGGCCTCACCTGGTCTTTTAATGGCGTTTTCTCTTCTCTCCCCTTTCTGATTCACCAACCATTACTCCCTGGGAACAAACCACCTTTATAACCAAGTCAGAAGACTAAGATAAGGCTAGGTGTCATGGGCACACCTGTTCTCTCTCAGTGCTTACGAGACAAAGGCCAATGGATCTCTTAGGCCAGCCTGGACTGTATTGTGAGAGGTCATCTTAAACTGCCTGTAAACTCCTTGGCTCTCCTCCCTTTGTAGTCCTTTCTAGAAATTCTTTCCTAGTCAGATATTGGTAGCTAGCACATGTTGGTAAGACCAGCTTTCAGAAGACAGGACGATTCAAGACCAGCTCGGGCTACATAAAAAACTGTCTTTAAAAAACACATTCTTTTACACACAGAGACTACTCACTCTAGCATTTTCCTAGGTGATTAATCTCAAAGTTCTGAACTCTTAAGGCTGTGCTCCATCAGAAAGCCAACAGAGGAGGCCAAGTGCTTAAAGCCCAACCAAATCTCTGAAGAACCCATTAAATTTATTATCTGAAAGAAGAAAAAAGGAGACTTAAATGTTAACTGTCACTTCTGAGGGAATTTTCTTTTTATTTGCATTTAAAGTTCCTTTCCTTCCCGTGTTCCAGTCTGTGAACAGCTTATGCCTGATTTTCATGTTAAGTTCCCTGTGGGAGGAGGCTGGGGAAAGCCTCATCACATACAAAAGCATAACCCACAGATTTCTATGTCTGATCATTTCCCTCTTTCTTGGTGTTACCTGCTTTATATATCCTGATGCTCCTTGCTTGCTGTTTGGTGTAGGAGAGAAATGCAGTGGTGGGACAGCAGAAGTACTTTCGAGTGATGCTGTTTCCATTTCTAGGAGCCTCTGGGATGCACTCAGATTCCTGAGGACCTGGGTCTGCAGCAGACCACGTATGAAGAAAGCCCACTCATGAAGAAGGCCCACTCTACCCTGGGCCCTCAAGAGAAAGCACTGTGCTCTAAAGGCAAGGGCATATGGTCAGGGAGCAGACTGGGCCCCTGGACAGTGCAACAGTAAGGAGTGACATCATGCATGGCTTGATTCCCCAGAGATAAGCAGAGAGACTAGGGCATAGATGCCCCAGTGTAACCAGGAAGACTGTAGATCATAACGATGGTCTCTGATTTGGCATCAAAGGTGTGATACTGTCAAGGACACAATGGCTGAAGTGGCACCAATATGCTGCAGCCAGAGAAGTGAATGGCCAACACATGTGTGAACAGACGATGTTCTGGGAGTGCCTTAGCCAACAGCTCAGAGCTTCACATGAAGGCCACTCTGCCTGGCAAGCTTCTCTTGAACAGTATCTCCCATGGAGCCTTCGAGGCACTTACATAGCATATTTTTGTGTCCACTCTCTTGCTAGTCTGTTATACCTGCAAGAAAAAAGCAGACACTAAGGAAATCAGATTTATAAAGGCCTCAAGAAAAATGCTGGGAGAAAAGTCACTTTCTGTGCTAATCTCTTCAGATAAAAGTAACTGATAAACTAAAACACTTAATAAAGATAATCTTTAAAAGAGCTAATACTGGGGACTGGAGAAAGGGTTCAGTGGTTAAAAGTACTGGCTGTTTTTCTCAAGGACCCAGGTTCAATTCCCAGAACCCAAATGGCAGCTAACAACCCCCTGGAACTTTAGTTCTAGAGGATCCAATGTCCTCTTCTTGCCTTTGTGGGAATCACATATGCACATGGTATACATACCTGTGTGCAGGCAAAACACCCATACACAAAACATGAAAAATCTAAAAAAAAAAAAAAAAGCCCGATCCAGAGCCACACACGGGACTGTGCCATTGCCAGAGGTACTGCTGCCTGAGCTCTGCCATCCTTGACCCCCTGCTCAGAGACTGACACATGACAGTGAGTCCTGCATGTGCTTTAGCAACCAAGCTTCAGTGCAACATTGTGCCTGGCCAAAGCGGGGAGTGCTATAATTGTGGGTATGGAAACCAGTGTGCAAACAGGTGGCAGTGAGGGCGGGCCTGCTGACCAAACAGCCACACACTCTTGATGTGTAATCCTTACCAGCAAACTAACCTCAGTCTCATTCTAGCTGTGTCCCAGCAGATAGCCCCCCTTAATAATGTCATAAACCTTCTAATATAATACAGGATTTCCTGTTGTCATATTCTTCCGAGTCCTTTGTTGGCTGGCTACTGACTTAGCCGTCCCCAGGTCAGGATTTGACAATGTTTTAGGATTCAGTAGTGGTAGCTGGTGAGCTGTCCACAGGGCAAAGCGCTTTTATCCCTTCTCTGAGTTTCAAAGGACATGTTAGTAAGAGCCAGGAGGCTAAGCCCAGGGCACCCACTGCATACATGAGCTTGGCCCGGGCAGGACGATGTCCGTGGGAACCTGGGCAGCCGTACACAAAGTCAACTCAAAGAGGACACATACTTCTCTCTGTTGGCCTTGTAGGCATGGGCTATTTCTGGCACCAGTGGGTCATCAGGGTTGGGGTCGCAGAGCAGAGAGCAGATGGACAAGAGAACTAGGAAGAAAAGAAAGGGTCAGTCAGCTGAGGTCATGAGGCTATGCGTTACTTGTGGGTCCAGCGAACCTCCTGAAATGCACTGTCTGTTTCCACTTAAGGAAACACTTAAGGATTCTGTTCAAGTCTAGATATTTGATGTTAAAATATCAGCATAACGCACATTACCGTGTAACCCAACACATTGTTCTAAGATACCTCCCGGCCTTCACTTCCCCTGAAACCCCTGTGGTCTTAGCTCTTACATTCTTCCAAAACCTCAGTCTGTGCCCACACATCTTTAGTGCCCCAGAAGTCTTTGATTAGTGGCAAGAAAACAGGAGTTCAGAATGTCGAAGCTAGGATGAGACTCTGAACCAGGATGCAAGGCCAATACATGCCTGTTTCTATGCTCTCCTATGTTGGGAACAATGTCAAAGGACTTGAACAAAGGAAGTCATTTACCAGGGCTTGCTGAGGAGAAGATGGGACTTTGAGAACTATATTTACACTTTGCCCTGAATCCACCATGACTCAAAACAAACTGGCTTTAGTGAATCCAAAGTCCTGACAACAGTTTCCTACAGGTAAAGCTACCCACGGGGAAAGCCAGGTTCCATTAAAGAAGACACTCAACTCTTTTCACATTCCACAAGCGTGGCACTCTATAGGGCTGTGGACCTCCCTCCACACCACTCCGGGCTCCCTGTCCTTTCTCAAGTGTCCCTTGTTGCTATTTCCCTTTCCTCTCTAATTTCTAACTCCTTACCTAAGATGTCCCTGCCCTAGGGGCTGGCAGACTCTGATGGCTGCCCCTGGGCAGTGGGATAAGCATGCCTGCCTGAGGTACAACCCAGAAAAGAGCCATTTTGCCAGAACGTTGGCCTGATTTCCTATACATCACCCTGATAAGAGTCCACTGCACAGTATAGTGGTTCTGTCCTTCTGGATTTACTGTATCTACCTCTGCAGGCCTTTTCTAACATTCCAAAGACTGTCCTGCCAGTTGTCCCAGGCAGTCTGAGGCCTTGCCCAATGCCAAAGCTCTGTCACTTGTATTGCCTTATGTGCCACTTTTCTGGGGGTGGGTGGCCTGGTGTCCTCATACTCAATCTTAGTTCTGGAGTAACTATGGTTGTATAGAATGGTTTAGATTGGATTTTTTTTGAGGTGGGGGTCTCTCGCACACTGGCCCTGAACTCTTGATCTTCTTGCCTCAGTGTCCTGAGTGCTGTGATTATAGGTGTGTGTCGCCATACCCAGCTGAATTCTTTTTGTTTTTGAGACAGGGTTTTTCTGTGCAGCCATGGCTGTCCTGGAACTCACTTGGTAGACTAGGCTAGCCTTGAACTTACAGAGATTCATCTGCCTCTGCCTCCCTGAGTGCTGAGATTAAAGGCATGTGCCACACCGCCTGGCTTAAACTGAATTCTTAATCTCACCCACAATATGCTCATTATCACTTATTTGGGAAAAGACTCTTGCAGTCAGGCCCTTTATCCGTCCTTTCAGAGATGACTCTGTGCTGATCCTCCTTGGATGAAGGAAGGAAAAGAAAGGTTTAATTATTTGCCTTCTGACTTTTAGGGGAAAAATCCAAGGAAAGTTGATACCGCCTTCTTGTACCCATTTGACAGTTTCGAGCATCACATAGCAACTGACTACTGAGTACTACTACGGCATAGGCACAGTACTTTATACATTATCTCCTTACAGTGTGGAGAATGAGGTGGGCACAGGACTAGGCAGGGCTTTGTGATCTGGGAAGCTGTCTGTTCTTCCTGAGCTTCATGTCCACTCTTCAGCAAGGGAATATATGACAGAGGCGTGCTAAGTACATATCAGTGTCTCTACCTTTGGACACAGTCAACGCTGGGGACCACTGCGACCTCAAGATGTCCAGGCAAATGCTTCCACTGCTGTTGATATTAGGGTGATAGATTTTGGTAGTGAAAGCAACCTGTAAAAATAAGACATCAAGTCAGAGAAACCACAGGAAATCTGGAAAATAATCCAGGTGAAGAGGACACAGGTTGCGCCGAGCTGGGTCAGCAGTGCAGCCACCCCAGCTTCTAATGGGGCATAGGCAGGCATCCCTAAGACAAGTCAAGTACCCTGACCCACTTCTGCTGGATTCTCATGTTGAACATGGGTCATTGATGCCAACTTCACTATGCGCTGAGCAGTGAAGAATAATAAGCAGGGTGGTAGAAAGAACCCAAAGTTCAAATATCTATGCAAAACAACTCTAATTATGGCTACAATGAGGAAACAAAGTCAGCATAAGAAACAGCCAAATAAAATTCACAGCTCACTCTTTGCTTAATTACTTTAGTCTAGGTGGCTTGGATGAAAAAACAAAAAAACTGCAACTATTTTTCCTTTTTTTTTTTTTTAAATTGAGATAGGGTCTCACTATGTAGCTCTAGCTCTGGCTGTCCTGGAACTTGCTATATAGAGTAGTCTGGTCTCAAACTCACAGAGATCTGCTTGCCTCTGTCTCTCAAGTGCTGGGATTAATTATGTGCACCACCAGTGCCCAGCTGAAAAATTTCACTTTAGCCATCATTGGTTTTGGTTGAATACCAAGCATAGATGTTTTGTTGTACCAAGGGAAAAAAAAAAAAAAGCACCGTAAGAATAAGATGCAACATTAATAGGAAATCCCAGTCCCCACCCATTTAAGATTCTCTTCACAGAATTTACCTTCAGTCTTAGGCCACAGCACCTTGAACCGGCCTGGTTAGGATTTAAACAAGAGAATCACCCTTCAACTACTTGTTATTGCCCCTCTCTCACACCTTTAGGCAGGGTCTATGTAGCCCAGGATGACCCAGAACTTAGGTATCCTGAAGGCATCTAGCTTTCCATCTTACATCAGCTTCCTGAGTGCTACAGATGTTTCCCACCAGAACCAACTCAAAAATCATGTTTTAAAATAACCAGTCTGGGTCTTAGAGTTCTCTGCTCAGGAACATGTTGCTGTGCCCTGGTATTATGGAATGAATGCTGGCATCAGAGAATGCCAATGTGAAATAGAGCAGCTTTTTTTTTTTTTTAATAAAAGTGATTTTTTTGTTGTTAAGATTTATTTATTATTTATAAATACAGCATTCATCCTGTACACCAGCTCTCCCTATAGATGGTCATGAGCCACCATGTGGTTGCTGAGAACTGAACTCAGGACCTTTGGAAGAACAGCAAGTATTCTTAACCTCTGAGCCATCTCTCCAGCCCCTAGAGCAGCTTTTTTATGCACACGAAACCTTCACCACACTGGGCCTCCTAATAGTTCCTTGTAGAGCGGAGGAAGGACTCAGGAAGTGCATAGCACTGCCAATGGGTGGTCCAGGAGGAGGGCTGCTGGACAAGGGAAGAAAATTATTTTAAGATTTATTTAGTTTGCCAGGCATTGGCAATCCTAGCACTCATGGAGGCAGACAGGCAGATTGCTGTGAGTGCAAGGCCAGCATGATCTATAAAGCAAGTCCAGGATAGCTATGGCCAGACAGAGAAACCCTGTCTAAGAAAAAAAAAAAAAAAAGAAAAGAAAAGAAAAAATTATTTATTTTGACTTTATGTGTATAAGCAATTTGCCCCCACGTATGTCTATGTACCATATGTGTGCAGTGCCCACAGAGGTAGAAAAGGGAACTGAAGTCATAGATGATTGTGAGGCATCACATGGGTATGAAGAATCAAATTTGGGTTCTCTGGAAGAGAAGCAAGTGCTCTTAACCACTCAGCCATCGCTCCAGCCAGGAAGAAACCTTTTTTTTTTTTTTTTCCGGTTGTATAACCCCTAAGTTGCCTGTTCTTCCATAAGAAATCCTAACTGAACTGACTGTTCACCATGCCAGCCTTGGGGGAGGGTCGGCATTCTTGGGTCTATCTGCCATACGTGCCAGCACCAGGGTTGATGTGGGACCGATTTATCTCCCACACCAAAAATAAGTTTCTCCAAATTAAATATATCTATCTATCTACTTATCTATCTACTTATCTATCTACTTATCTATCTATCTATCTATCTATCTATCTATCTATCTATCTATCTATCTATCT
>NW_026596051.1:13770807-13795344 GCF_907164565.1 Psammomys obesus
TCTATCTATCTATCTATCTATCTATCTATCTATCTATCTATCTATCTGTTTTTCTGTTTGGAGACAGAATTTCTCTGTGTAGTTTTGGCTGCCCTAGACAAAATCTGTAGACCAGGTTGGCCTTGAACTCACAGCAATCTGCCTGCCTCTGCCTCTCTGAAACCATGTATATTTTTAACTGTCTCATGAATAGGATAAGAATCAGGCTTTCTCCTCAGTCCTCTTCCTACCAACTCCACCAATGAGCCCTAAAATATACTTAAAAAAAAAAAAAAAAGCATACTTTTCAACAGGTGAAGAGGGCAAAGGCAGTGTGCTTGGAGATCTTTTACTATGTGATTTTCTCAGGAAGGGCCCAGGTTCAAAGCTTCAGGTGTTACCTATCTCAGAGTCTTCTGTAATGGTCACACGAGCTTGCCCACTCCAGGTCAGAAAACTCTTGTCCAAACACCATTTTCTTTCTTCTTTAATTTAAAGAACCTTTACACTCTCAAGAAAAAAATACCAACTGTATTTTTGAGACACTGTGCCCAGCTGTCTCAAGCTCCTGCTGCTGCAGCTTCCCTGAAATGATGGACCGTAACCTGAAACCATGAATTAAAATAAACTTTCCCCCCAAAAATACCAACTTTTTTTTTTCTTTCTTTTTGGGTTTTTTGAGACAGGGCTTCTCTGCGTAACAGAGCCCTGGTTGTCCTTCACACCCTAGGCAGACCAGGCTGGCTGTGAACTCACAAAGATCTGTCTGCCTCTGCCTCCCAAATGTTGGAATTAAAAGTGTGCACCACCACAGCTGGACTTTTTTTTTAATAGCAACTGTAATGTGTAGGGAACCATGCTGGACCTTGTTTTATGTTTTGAGACATGTTTTTACTATGTAGCCTATGACGGTCTCAAACTTGAGATCCTCCTGCCTTAGGCTTCTAAATACTGGGACACAGATTTGTATCAACATTTTTTATTTTTTTGAGGTAGGGCCTCATGTAGCCCAGGCTGGCCTTGAATTCCTGATCTTCCTGGATCTACCTCCCAAAACTGGGATTACAGGCATAAAATATCTGGCTACTTTTTGTCATAAAATATAATAATAATAATTAGTGTGAACATGGACCATGTGTTTCACTGACTGGTTCTCAATATGCATCTGTCAGCTCCTTAACTGATGCCCACATAATTGTTATGCAGACCCCACTCCTCAGCTGTATCCCTTGGGCCTCCGCTACCCACAGAAATTTCCTTCTCACAAAGGCTTGCCCTCTTGAGGGGTTCCTTGTAATCACCTTCCTGCTTGAATTTATGTAGTGCCTGGTCACTAGAGAAATATCCATGGCCACCTGGCTCTTGCTGCCAGCACTGCTTATGTCTTTTTGGCACGTTTCTGTATCCAATTTATGGCATGTAATCTCAAGTGAGTGTGGGCAGGCATGGTGTGAAAAGCCATGTACAAGAACAAGATACCTTGCAGACAGGCCCTCCCAACAATACACCTGGCCCTCAGGTCTCTCCTTTCATTGATGTAACTACTCTCTGAACCTTTAGAGGGACTGGTGTGATGGCTAGTTGTGGCTGTCAACTTGACACAATCTAGAATCACCTAGAAAGAGAATATCAGTTAAGGACTGTTTGCTTCTTGATTATGATGCACTGTGCCCAGCTGTCTCAAGCTCCTGCTGCTGCAGCTTCCCTGAAATGATGGACCGTAACCTGAAACCATGAATTAAAATAAACTCTTTCTCCCCAAAGTTGCTTTTGTCAGGTACTTTACCACAGCAACTGAAATGAAACTAAGACACAGGGTATGTCTGTGAAGGTAAAGGAGCATCTAAACTCCTTTTAACTACAACACAGGCTAATTTTCCAGGCTTCTGGACCAGGTGACTTAGAAGGGGGCCGTCCCAGTCAGTGCAGAGCGTGTGGCAGCACTCTTCACTCATTCACCCGGGCCCCAGCAACACACCCACGTCCCCCACGGCCTTGTCTCCATCTCCCTGGGACAGGTGAAAAATCACACCCGCTGAGAACTTTGCTTTAACCTTAAGGAGGGAAGCCAGAGCCTGAACAGATACCAGTACTGTGACAGAGGGCAGTTTAGAGATCCACACTGACCTGCATCTGCCATCCGTGGCTGTTCAACAGCCCCTGGGCAAACCTGGTCTGTTTTCTCCAGTATACTGCATTTCCCAGTATACCACAACAACAACAACATCAACAGACCTGAACATCTCCTCCCCCTTAGAGAGGCACCAAGGCTGCTCTACAACTGGACCTGGGCTCTACCCTGCACCTTGTCTTTGATTTTAACTTGACATAAACCAGGTACATTCCAGCTTGGAGGAAAGCCACTTTTGTCCTGACTAGTAAATACATATGCCACCAGCCTCTGACTTAAGTCAGTGGGATGTCATCTTTGCCCATGCTTCTGTTCCTCAGCCCAAATATCAAACCCTTCCTTCATCTTTTCTTTTTGAGACAAGGTCTTAATGCATAGCTCTGGCTAGCCTTAACCTCACAGGGATCCACCTGCCTGTGCCTCCCAAGTGCTGGGACTAAAGGCACACACTGCCATGCCTAGCCATTACATCCTCCTTCAGACTTCTAGAACCTTCCACCTACAGTAGTCAGGTCTTTTACACTAGATACTCCTGGTACCAGAGAATCTTTAAAGCTGTGACTTCATTAAGGAAACCATTTACCATACTTACCCTTGCTCACAGCATTCCTGGTTAGTTTTCTGTCAACTTGACACAAGTTAGAGTCATTTGGGAGTAAACTGAGAAAAATGTCTCCATCAGACTGGCTTTTAGGCAAGTCTGTAGGACACTTTCTTGACTAATGATTGGTGTAGGAAGACCCATCCCCCTGTGAGTGGTACCACCCCTGGGTTATATAAGAAAACAGGCTAAGCAAGCCATGAGGAGCCAAGCCAGTAAGCAACATTCCTCCATTGTCTCTGCCATGCCCCTTCTCCAGGCTCCTGTTTGAGTCTGTCCTGATCTCCCTTAGTGATGGAGTTCTAAGATAATATAAACCCTTTCTTCCCCAGCAGGCTGTAACCACTGAGTGGGAATGGCAGAGCAATGGGAGAAGGTATACACAGCTCTCTCTATCTGTGACAGAGAAGGTCACAGGAAGCTGTCCTCTCATTAGAACATTGTGGGAGTTGGGAGTAGCCTCACCTTTGGCGGCTTGAAAGGATAATCTGTAGGAAAGTGGATGGTCAGGAAAAAAACACCTCCTTGGTAAGGACTGTCATTCTGGAAGGACAAGACAGAGAAAGAAATAAATGCCTGTAGGAAACATGCAAGAAACAAACTAGAGCCGTGCATGCAGCAACACTACCTACCGGGCCCATGATGCTGGCCTGCCAGTGGAACACTACAAGACAAAAGAGAGACGGGCACGTAAGGGCGCCTCAGCCAAGGGTCTGTTCTACTGAAGGGTGCTGCTAAGCTCAGAGCCAAGGTCCACAAAAGCCTGCCTCATTTCTGACACTGACTGCAAGTTTGGGGCTTTGAAAAGCACTCTCAAGCTCCATAACTCACTAGGGCTCCAGGGCTCTCTGGAGGTTACTGCATCCAGAGGGATAGTTACTAAAGTGACATAGATCCAAATTCAATGTCCTAGACAGTTACTGCCAATCAGGAATGCTTACCTGTGTAGCAGTGCTGAGCTGTTAGTGAGACTCCACTGTGAGCCCATGACTGATGAGCACCTCTCAGAAATGAGGTTAAAGACCCCTTAGGTCAAGCTGGGTGCAGGGCGCACACCTGCAATACCAGCACTCAGAGACAGGGGCAGGCAGATCTCTGTGAGTTTGAGGCCAGCCTAGTCTACAAAATGAGTACAGGACAGCCAAGGCTACAAAGAGAAACCCTGTCTCAAAAAACAAAACAAACAAAAGATCCCTCAGATCTTTTTTTTATTTTTTATTTTTTGCAAGATTTTTATTTTATGTGTATGGGTATTCTGCCTGCATGTACATATATGTATCACATATGTGTCTGGTACTAAGAAGGCTAGGACAGTGTTGGATCCTCTGGAACTGGAGTTGAATACAGTTGTGGATGTCATATGGGTCCTGGGAACTGAAATCAGGCTCCCTGAAAGAGCAGCAAGGGTTCTTAACCACTGTGGCTACAACCCAGCACTCTCTTTGTACAGAATTACATCTTAACTAGCTTCTGCCATTTGACATGTTGTTGTTGGCAAGCTTTTCTGTTGCCCGGTTGCTCTCTTGATTCATGAAGCCTTTTTCACTGTCTCTTCCAGGTTGGGGGGCATCTCGGTCCCCCACGTTGTCTTACCCAGTAACCCAGCAAGTGTTCTGAGGGTGATGAGCACCTCAGGGCAATGGGCTCTAGAGCCTCTGTGGAAGACGTCTTTTCACTCGTGGGGTGGGCTTGTGAGTTTTTAGAGGTCTTCATTCTCAAGAGGATCCAGCTCATAAAAATTCATGACAGGTATTGAAGTAGGGAAAGGGTTAAGGCCTGGATCTGTCCTGGTTTTCCTGTTCAAACATTCGATAGAATTCTATAGAATGTCCATGTCAATAGGACAGGTACAACACTGACATTTAGAACACAGGACTGAAGAGAAGCTTCTGAAACCCTTTGGCTGCAGAAAGGCAGCCAATCAGCTCACAGATTTTTCTCAGTATTTCAATAAAACGCTTATTTACTGTTGCCTGAGCTAATGAAGACATCACTTCCTTTAAGCAGTTTTAAATCATTATTGTGGCAGGCTTGTTGAGCCACAGCACACACATGGAGGTCAGAGGAAGACTCAGTGGAGTGCTTCCTTCCATTCACTTGCGACTCCTGGGGACTGAACTCAGGTCATCAGACCTGAACAGCAAGTGCCTTTACCTGCTGAGTCATTTCAAAAATATAAGTTATTTTGCTTTTGCTGTTTTAATCCCATCTATGCTAATTATTTGGTTTATATTTTTATTATTGTATACGGATGATGTCTGTCTGGGTGCTCACGGGCCACAGTGTGTAGGTGAAGTCAGAGGACAGTGCTCACGGAGTCAGTTCTCTTTCCATTTTCACATGGGCTCTGGGATCAAACTCAAGTTGCCAGGTTTGCATGGCACATACTTAGACCCATTAACTCTCTCAACGGAACTAGGATTACAGGTGTGTGTTTCAGCGTGGGCATTGCATGTCAAACTCAGACCCTTATGTACTGACTGAATCATCTCCAGTCCTAAAAAATGCTTTTCTTATTAAGAGATAGTAAAATGTATATTATATCAAAATAACTATTTACAGGAGGCTCAAATTTTAAGGCCATTTTTACTGTCTCAAAAAAAAAATTATGGGGCCAAGAAGATGACTCAGTGGGCCAAGTGAAAGCATGAGAAGCTGAGTTTGGATCCCAGCACCCAAGTAAAGGTCAGATGTGGCAGCATGCAATGGTCTTAGGACTACATAGTTAACCACCTGTCTAGCAAAGTGGTGAGTTCCAGCTTCAGCGAGACAACCTGTCTCAAAAGATAAGGTGAAGGGGCTGAAGAAATAGCTCAGTTGTTAAGAACATTGGTTGCTCTTCCAGAGCACACAGGTTCAATTCCTAGCACCCACATGGCAGCTCCCAACCATCTGTAACTCCAGTTCAAGGGAATCCATTGTCTTCTTCTGGCTTCTGAAGGCACTGTTGTGTACAGACATACATGCACATAAAATAATAAACTAGACATTAAATAATAAAATAATTAGCCGAGCAGTGATGGCGCATACCTTTAATCCCAATACTAGGAAGGCAGAGGCCAGCTTGGTCTACTGAGTGAGTTCCAGGACAGCTAGGGCTACACAGAGAAACCTTCAAAAAACCTAAAAAAAAAAAAAAATTAAGAAAATAAAAGGGGGAACAATTTCTGGCTTTCACATGCGCGTGCACACATGTACACTTTAGGTACAATTTGTGTAAATGGCTTTGTTCATGTGTGTTTGATATTTATTTGGTTGGTTGGTTGGTTGGTTTTTCAAGACAGGGTTTATTTGTGTAGCCCTGACTGTTCTGGAATGCTCTGTAGACCAGGCTGGCCTTGAACTCAGAGATCCACCTTGTAAGTGCTATAGCTTGGGTGGGAAATATACTGGCAGTCAGATGCTGAGGAACACACACCGTAAGACAAAAGTCACACCACACAACAAAACTCACACAAGAGATTTATTGGAGTGAAAAACCCAGGAGGGTGGCTGCCTGTGCTTGGGTGAGAAGCAGCAGAGAACTAGGCAGAACACAGGGTTTATACAGGGTTTCTTGGGGTGGAGGTAACTTCCAGGGTGGCCTGAGACTGGAGGGTTATGCAGCTTGATCATGGGGCAAACTCAGAACTCAGGGATTGGTGGTGTTTTCTGGTTTTTTTTTTTCCTCCCCCTCCTCCTCCTCCCCCTCCTTCTTCTTGGGCAGGACCTGGCCACTCTCCTGCCTCAGTTCTGGGAGGGGCCATTGGGGTTGAGAGGCTTGCCTTACAAAGTTTACAAAGGGAGTGCCTCTGCCTCCTGAGTACTGGGATTAAAGGTATGCTCCTAACACCACCTCATTCCCCTCCTCCTCTACCGGGCTTTGTGTTTTATTTTTTGAAGCAATCTATCATGAAACCAAGGCTGCCCTTGAATTTGTGGATCTTTTGCTTCAACCTCCCAAGTGCTGGAATTACAGGCAAACATCACTATGCCTGGCCATTTACACAACTTTGAAATATACATTTAGGGCCATTATATGTGGCATTAATATTCTTTTTTTAAGATTTATTTTTATCTTATGTGTGATTATCTTATGTGTGATAAGATGTGTGATCTTATTTATTTTTATCTTTGCCTGTATATATGTATGTGTTCCATATGCATGCCTGGTGCCTGTGGAGTCTACAAGAGACTGGACCTGGAGTTATGGTTTTGAGCAATCATTTGAGTGCTGGGAATCAAATCCGGCTCCACATTTTTGTTAGGAGGCAGCCACCAGAACCCAGTCTTCTTGAAGCAATTTTTACATTTTCCTTCCCCATTTTGCTAGCAAGGCAAACTAGGTTCACATTCCCAAATTTGCATAGCCATCTCCTACCTGGGCCCCGGAAACACTTTCCTAATAGTCTGTTAACTGGTAAAACCTATAAAACTTGCTTAACTGAGGTGCCTAAATTGTAAAAATGTATTGCCTGCAAAGCCCTCAGTTATTAGTAATCAGGCATCTCCACATCAGCCCCAGGAACCTGGCAATAGCAGAGCTCGTCATCACCAGGGCAACACCTTCTTCAGCTGCCAGGAACCACCTGTTGGCATCCAAATACCTGCTGAGCTGCGACAGCTTTACAACAGTCACAAAGCACGCGCTACCTCTTGCACATGTGCAGTCATCTTACAGAAAGACCCTGTCCACTTTGCTCTGCCCTTTTCTTCTCTCTGCCACTCAAAAGCTGCTTCTGAGTCCCCTCTCACGTGAGGCCTGCCTTGTGGTGTGACTTCTTGGATTACATCATTCAGCTAAATCCTAACACAGGTAACCCACTTCTTTGTTCCCTTATCACTTTGAGCTCCAGACCAAATGTCTAGGAGAATAAATTAAGGACTCCAGACTGAATGTCTTGGAAAACAATTAAGGCCTTGAGACCAGGTGTCCTGGCCTTAGCCTCCAACAGAAGCTCCCTTGCTTAACCCATGATATTAAAATTTGACTGGATGACCCTGACACTAACCAATGCCCTCTTGCCTTTTGGTTTTCACCCTTTAAATACGCAATATGGCTTCCCCTAGGAAACAAGGGGGCTCCGTTCAGATCTCAAACTGGCCATATCCCTGAGTTCAGAAAATAAAGCTTTCACTTTAAGCTTTTGTATCTGAAGTGAGTTTTCTTGGCTTCTACCCAAGCCCAACATTTTATCTATCCATTTGCCTGATGGGCACGTGGGTAGTGCACTAGCTACTTTCCATACTGCCACACAGACTACCTGACAAGAGAACTTAAGGAAGGAGGATTTCCTCTGCCTCACAGTTCGAGGGTACAGTCCGCCATGGCAGTGCCATGGCAGCAGGGGTGTGAGCAGCTGACCACACTGCATCCACAGGCAGGAAGCACAGAGGGGAGTGCTTATGCTCAGCTGCCTTCTAACTTATTCTCGGGCTCCCACCAATAGAGTGGTGCCACTCACATTTTGGGGGGATCTTCCTACCTCAGCCTAATCTAGAACTTCTCAAAGGCAATGCTGAGATTTGTTTTGATCGTGATTCAACCCAGATTGGCTTTCATAAATTCTTCCTATTGGGTTAGGCCCTGCTTTTCAATTCTTTGCTGTGTGGAAATTGCATCCTTCCTTACAGTTTTCCTGCCCCTGTAGCTGTAGTACACTGAAGAGGACTGTTCCGAGCCCCAGCAGCCTGTAAGCTGAATGAGATGGTAAGCAGCACAAGGTAAGTAGCTCCAGGCAGCCTGCTCTGAGGGAAGCGGGGTCCCTCTGTGGAGAAGCAGGAGGAGAAAACAGCAGGTACTCATGCTGTTTTCTCATCTTGGCAGAGGCACAGAGCAGCTGCTGAGCCCCTTGTTGGTCTTCCCACCAGCATGGCTCCCACATACAGTCCTCTTCAATTAGCTGTGTACCATTTGCACTGGTATCCTGTGTCTCATCTGGGACGACCTGTCTTCCACATGACTCAGTAGAGAAAGAACGACTTCTGACAGTGCAGGCTGCATCTGGAATGTAACCTGACCAGTCATGCTAATGTGAGCTCACGATCCCCAATTCAGGCAGTAGCTTGCAGATCTTCACTGCTAAACCTGTCCACTTTACTGAGTTCTAAAACTTATCCCTTTCCCTTTTTTGGATACTGGCCAAAATCCTAAGCATGCTTGAACTGCCTCTTCTCTGGACTTTCTCATTATTTCTCTGAAGAACTCAGTTCCCAGCTTCACGAAGAGGCTCAGTTCCACTGCTGAACAAACCTGCTTTCTTTAACTCTAACTTAAAAGGAAACTATTTCTCCTCTTCTCCATTTTTCTCTTCCTGGCAGCTGCTGAATTATAACTTGCCTATCCTGTTGTTATTGTTTTCAAAATCTAATACAATGGGAAATGGTCCTTAAACTTCAAAAAAAAAACAACAAAAAAAAAATCAAACAAACAAAAGAAAGGGAAAAAAAGAAAAAGAAAAAGAGAAGAGAAGAGAAAGCAATCCATATCAGGCAAGGTGGCACACATTTATAATTCCTGCAATCTGGAGAATAAGGCAGGAAGATTAAGAGTTTAGGGTCAACCTGGACTACATAGTATGTTTCAGGCCACCCTCAGCCATTGAACAAGACTTGTCTCAAAACTGCAAAAACAAACTAATAAAAATTAGATTTCTTAAGAACTGCTCAATGGGGAGAGTGGGAAGGAGGTCTGGTCCCTGAGAACACTGGAGGTTTTGGTTGCAAACCTTCTGAAATCTTGTGGAAAAATACTTACAGTCATCACCCACAGGTCCTGCAGAACACTGGGCAAGAGGATCCCGCTGTAAGTCAGTCAGTTCCTAGAATATGAGCCAGGAGATAGGTTATTAAATGACTAGGAAAATGACTCTGTACACTGATCCTCTGGCTATGACTGATTCTTCTGGCAGAAGGCCTTAGGGGATGGTTGGGAAGAAGGCCAGGCAGGAGGTGGATACAAGATACAGAGGTGGATACAAGATGGCCAAGAGTTCACGGTGACAGACTAGAGAGACGCTCAGCAGTTAAGAGCATTTGCTGCTCTTGCAGCAGACCAGAATTCTGTTCCCAACACCTACTTCAAGGGGCTTACACCCACCATGACTCCAGTTCCAGGGAATTCAACACCCCATTCTTGCCCCCACAGGCATCCATACATGTGACATACACACATACAAGGACACATAGACACATATTAACAAAATAAAAATAAATACAGAGTGAGCAACAGTTTGTGCCTATGAACCAAAGGGAGATCAAAACAAGACCCAGATTGCATCGTTTGGAGCCTGCCTGTACTTGTGAGGCTACCTAAGATGACTGATCTTGGTTGTCAACTTCGCTAAATCTAGAACCAATTAAAATGCAAGCAGCGAGGCATACATATCAGAGATTTTCTTTTAACTTTTTTTTTCTTTCTAAGATCTATTTATTATGTATACAGTGTTCTGCCTGCTAGTGTGCCTGCTCTCTGGTCTCATTGCAGACAGTTGTGAGCCACCATGTGGCTGAGAATTGAACTCTGGACCTCTGGAAGAACAGCCAGTGCTCTTAACCTCTGAGCTATCTCTCCCAACAGAGATTTTCTTAATTGTATCATTTGAGGTTGGAAGACCCAGCCTAATCTGGGCCACCCCTTTTGGTGCAAACTCCACATAAAAGAACATGGAAGAAGGGAGCTTTTGCTGTTTGCCTGCTTGTCTTCCCTCTTGCTGGCAAGTTCATCTAGCCTCTAATCCTTCGCTGGTATTAGAATCTACTTCTTTGGGATTCCAACAACACTGAAGACTAGCTGAGACATCCAGCCTGGTGATTGAAACAACTACCAAATTCTTCATCTTTCCACAGGGAGACAGTCATTGTTGGACCAGACAGATCACAACCTGTAAGCCACTCTAATATATGCCATATATATATATATATATATACACACACATATCCACTCCCATTTCTGTTTCTTTAGAGAACCCTGACTAATACACCATCTGAGAAGAATCTCACAGTATGAGCCTAGCTAGCCCAACAGCTATCAAACTGTGTAAAAGCATATCCTAGTATCATCACTGGGGAGTCAAGCCAAATAGATAAAACAGCCAAGGAGGAGCCTAATGAATGAATGTTTTTTTGTGAGCCTATCAAGGGATTCTAACAGACTTTGGACACTAAAAACGACCCGTCCTGTCTTCTTGGTTGTCTATCGAGGGCTTATAATCCTAACATTTCATACTAACTCATGCTAGCCCTTGGGGAATGGAATCATTTTCTCTGCTCAAAGGCTCCAATTTTACTTCTCCCTGATGCCTTTTTCCAGGTACCAGCAAAGAACTTCCTTTCCTTATATCAGGTTGCTGTACAAAAGGGACCATTAACAAAATTTCACAGTCCCTTAGATATATCCACTGGAGAGGTAATTCAGCTGCCACACCTGATGACCCCAATTAGCTCAAAGAAGAAAGATAGACTGTCATCCCAATTCTGAATTGATAGTTGGGGTTAAGTCTTCAAGAGGGGGAATGATGAAAATGGGAGATAGAAATTAGACAGTTTAGGGGCAGGGAAGCCAAAAGCAGCAGTTCTAGGAATGGCCTTGGTTCCTTGGCTATGAATATCAGTAAGGAGCTCTGGTTTCTTCTTAACACCTCCCGAATGAGCACACCTGTTTGGACACTCTGATGCTCCAGTCAGATACTAATCCCTTCTAGGGAACAGCTGTGGAAATAGATATCTGGATTTTCATGATAGGAATAGGTTTCATCTATTCCCCAATCTTAGCTCATCTCTTAAATGGCTTTAGGATTACCTCTTCAGAGGGGTGGATGTTACAGTGGCACTGGAGGCCCCTTAAGAGAAAGCTATCTCTTCCTGATCATGACAGTGGATTCTACATCTGGTTTGGATAGAACCTATCATTACAAGCTGTAGGAGTTAATCCAGCTGGGCTGGTTAATCACCTGGCTAAGAGACCACACTTCAGGAAGGGGGATTATCCTAAAGCCATGCAAAAAAGACAGGTATAATAAATTAAACTCTTAATGAGATTTTTTTTTTTAAAAACCACCTTTTTCTTCCTTTCAGACAAGGGCCCAAGCCTGGGCATGCTCTCCCTAACACTCTGGGCATTCTCACTCTTTCTCTGAAGTTCCATCCCAGACCCCATGAGGCTTTTTGTCTGCCATGTAGCTGCCTGCTGGCTGAGCTCCATGCCTAACTCTAAGGCATGATTCTCTCTTCCTCTTCTCTATCGCCTTTCTTTTGGCACCATCCTGTAAGACAAACTATGTGTGCTGTGGAGGGCAGAGCCAGGTAAGTGAAGCTTCCCAAGCCCTGCAGAGCCCGTAAGATCATGTGCCCCAAAAGCCACACACTGGGCAGTTATTTACCCTACACAGAGGATTTGGGCTCCACTTTGATTTGAGTGTAACTGTCCTGGTTCTTCCCTCTTGCAATAGAATGTTTGTAACATTTTGATTTTATAGGAACTCACAGTTAAGAGAGTTTAGATATTTATTTTGGTTTTTCAGGAAAAAGTTTTTCTGGTTGTCCTGTAGTTTGCTCTGTAGATCAGGCTTGCCTCATACTCTAAGACTGGCCTGTTTCTGCCTCCTGAGTATTCTGGGATTAAAGGCAATGTGATGGCACATGCCTTTTTATTCAACTTTAGATATTTTAAAGAGACTGAGCTTTTACTTTAAAAAAATTAGATTATTTTCTACATATTTTGTGTAAATGTTTTGCCTTCATGCATGTATGTGTACATATGTGCTTGGTGACCATGGACATAAGAGGACGCCTGACCCCCAGAAACTGGAATATGGATGGATGTGAACCACCATGTGGGTGCTGGGAATCGAACCCAAGTCCTCTGTGAGAGTAACAAGTGCTCTTAATTGCTGAGCTATCTCTCCAGACTGAGACTGAGCTTGTGAAGTGTTTGAGTTTTTACTGACCGTGGACTTTTCTAAGTTGGAATGGGAGCTGAAGAGATGGCTCAGTGGTTGGGCACTTGCTTGCAATATCCACATGGCTCACAAACATATGTAACTCCAGTTCCAGAGGATCTGAAACCCTCTTCTGGCCTCCGCAGAGTACCAAGCTGGCATACGATGCACAAACATACATGCAGACAAAACAACCAGACACACAAAATAAGTAACTTTAAAAAAGCAAAGCATATTAGTTAAAAGTTGGAATTGTTTCATATTGTGATATTAATATGAGATCTCATGACTAAAGAAAGGAAAAATTACAGATTAATAGTAATGTACTGGTATATTAAGTTGATTAAGGGCTGGTTTTTTGTCAAGTTGACACAGCTGGGATCATTTGGGAACAGGGAACGTCAACCAAGCCAATCCCTCCATCAGACTGTCCTGTAGACAAGACTGGGAGGATTTATGTGATTGACGCAGAAGAGTCCAGCCCACTGTGAATGCTGCCATATCTGGGCACATGGTCCTGGGGCATATAATAAAGCAAACTGAGCAAGCTAAGAGGCATACTCCAATAAGCAGCACGGCTCTGTGGCCTCTTCTTCGGTTCCTGCCTCCAGGTTTCTGCTCTGGCTTCCTCTGGTGATGGACTACAGATCCCGGAAGCCAAACATACCCATTCTTCCCCAAGTTGCTTTTGGTTACGGTGTTTACTGCAGCAGCAGACATCTGACTAAGACACGTACTCCGGATCCACTTGGTGGAAAGATTCATGCTACTGTTAAAAGTTAGGGTCATATGGCTAGAGAAATGGCTCCATGGTTAAGGACATGTGCTGTTTTTCCAGAGGATCTGAACATGAATCTCAGTGCCTACATGAGGCACTTTACAATACAGGTAACTGTGGTTCCTGAGGAACAGATGCCCTCTTCTGGCCTCTGCGGGTACTTACACATGTGCAAGCAAAATCAGCATACAACATAAACTAAAATCAACCAGATCTTTTTTAGAAAAAGTTATAACTTCTATTTTCTAGTATAGAAACTCCAAAGTTCTAATGCTATGTGAAAAAGTGGATCCCAAATACAGCATAATGCCGGGTGTGGTGGCGCTTGCCTTTTACTACCAGTTTTTTGGGAAACAGAGGCAGGTGGCTCTCTGATTTCGGGGTTGGCTTAGTCTATATAGTGGGTTCCAGGTCAGCCAGGACTATGCAGAGACCCTGTCTCAAAAACAAACAAGCAAACAAACAAAACAGAATTCTAGAGTGTTTTTTTCTTTCAGGAACAGGACGAAAAGCAGCTATGCTAAAACGTTACGTGTGGACTGGTGGTGAGGGAGGACAGAGCTGCTTTTATTTTTCTGCGGCGCATATACCAAATTCTAGCTTAACGGGCTAATACAGACCGTTACCTCCAGGATGAAATAGGCTTGCGGCTCCTCCTCCTTGCTAGGCACCCTGGGAGGCACGGCCGCTGCTCCCTGAAGCCCAGCCCGCGGCGGCGCGCGCACATGACACGGTCGCGTGACCCCGCCCCGCGAGCCGCTCGCTCGGCGCACGCACCCGCCTCCAGAATCTGCGCTGCTTCCGCCTAACGCGGGGCAGGTGTCAACGCGCGCCGTCGCGCGTTCCCATTCCTTGCGGGAGTGGAAGGGCGGGAGGGCCCCGTTTCTGCCACCCTTACCTTCTGGATCCGTTTCAGCGCCATGCTCCCGCAGCTTGGGCCCGGCCGGCCCCGCGGGGCTGCCTGAGGCAGCCGGCTGGGTCGCCGCGGGGCACGCCGGGAGCGGCGGCCTGCGCGTGCGCGCCGCGGGGCACTGTGGGTCGGCTGCCGTGCGCGCGGCGGGCCCGCGCCTGCGAACTCGGTTGCGCACGGTCGGTTATTCAGCCACGGTCACCAGGTCCTGTGTTGTGGCCGTGGATTCTGCTAGGCGAGGCCCTGGGCATTAGTACGTGCCTGACACCGCAGGTGCCACACGCAATGCTCTCTGCCCCTACCTGGGCTCCTCCCCAGGCTGTCACATAACTCCTGAGCTTAGTGGGTGTCAGCTCTGTAAGTATATATTCGCTTTTATATGTTTTCTGGGCAGAAATGTGCCATATATTTCCGAATACGCGTAGATGCTGAGTACGAATACATCTACATGTCCGGAGAGCTGCATTTTCTATAGTATGTAGGTGGTTTTGATGCACTGTCGCGGTTGAGACTCAGCCTGAAAGTGCACATCCCAAAGCTATAACTCCGTCAGCTTCCCTTCCTCCAAGACATCCGAGGTCTCGAAAACCAAGTAATAATGAACTTACCCGTATGTCACAAAATCGGTGTAATTTATTGTAGCCAACACCTTGAAAAGGAAATAGGACACGATGAAATATACAGTATCAGACTATCTCCTACTGTAAAGAATCCGGAGGGAGCCAGGCGGTGGTGGCACACGGCTCTAGTGAGTCCCAGCACTTGGGAGGCAGAGGCAGGCGGCTCTCTACAGATTTGAGTTCCAGGACAGCCAGAGCTGTTACACAGAGAAACCCTGTCTCGAAAAACAAAGAATCGGGACAGTTATGTTACTGTGTATGTAAGTGATAATTAATAAGTAAATACTGTGTAAGTGATAAATATATTAAAATTTTAGGCAGACTTGATAGGGCATGCTAATGCAGTTACTCTAGGACCAAAGGTGTTCCAGCGTCAGACTGTGAGCCAGCCTTGATTGCAAAGTAAGAAATACCATGTCTTTAAAAAAAGAAAAAAAGCCCCCAGCCTGGTCTACAGAGCGAGTTCCAGGACAGCCAAGGCTACACAGAGAAATCCTGTCTTGAAATAAAACAAGCAAACAAAAAACAAATCCCCCAAAAGAAAACAAAATGGAGGCGTTAAGATAGCTTAGTAAATAAGAGTGCTTGCGGTACAGGCATGAGGACCTGCACGCTCATGAGCACCCACATAAAAAGTGGAGGTTGGGGCTGGAGAGATAGCTCAGAGGTTAAGAACACTGGCCATTCTTCCTAAAGGCCCTGAGTTCAATTCCCAGCAACCACATGGTGGTTCATAACCATCTGTAGTGAGATCCGGTGTATAGGTACACATGCAGGCAGAATGCTGTATAAATAATAAATAAATATTTAAAAAGAAGTGGAGCTTGGCTGTTCATGTCTCTACCACAGCACTGGGGAGAGAGGGTAGGAGGATCCCTGGAGCTAGCTTACCCTAGACAATTATCTTCCAGTTAAGTGAGAGACCTTGCCTCAAAGGCAGTAAGGTAGAAAGTGGCAGCGGGAGACGCCCGGTGCTCCTCTCTGGCCTCTGTCATGTTCCTGCACCACATGCATACAAACCCTGCCCAAAACAAAAACAATGAATTGGACAAATGTCTTTTTTCTAGCCAGATCCCTCCCTGCATTTCAGATTCCCCTAATCTGTCCTAAACACACATCATGAACTGTCCTCTAAAATATAAGCTTTGCCAAACTTCACCCTCTTAAAAAACTCCTCAAGGAAGCCCTGTGGCCTATAAGAATACATTCAGGTCTCTGTGGTCCCTCAGGGTCTAGTGTCTGTGAGCTTCCTTCCTTACCTCTGGCTCTGCTATCAAGTTTCTAGGGTGGTGTCACTTTATCACTTAGTCACTCAGGAGGCAGAGGCAGGCAGATCTTTGTGAGACAGGGTTTCTCTGTGTAGCCCTGGCTGTCCTGGAACTCAGTCTATAGACCAGGCTTCCTGTCATTCAGCTCACAGAGATCCATCCACTTCTCTCTCCAGTTCTGGGATTAAAGGTACATTCCACCATGTCCTGCATCTTCTACATTTTAAAATCTTGGCTTTCTTCCTTCCTTCCTTCCTTCCTTCCTTCCTTCCTTCCTTCCTTCCTTTCTTCTCTTTCTTCTTTCTTTTCTTAGATTTATTTTATATATGAATATTTCCCTATATGCTTATATGGGTATATTTGTATGTTATGTGTGTGTCCATAGAGGTTTGAAGAGGCCAGAAGAGGGGTTGGATATCCTGGAACTGGAGTTAAAGATGGTTGTGAGTGACCATGTGGTCCTAGGTTCTTTGCAAGAACAAGTGCTCTAGATCACTGAGCCATTTATCCAGTACCTTTACTTACTTTTATCCGGAAAGCTTCCTTGTTTTGCTTGAGTAATACTCCAAAGCCATTTGGAAAATCACTTAAGTAAAAGCTTAAGTAAAAGACCACTTTTGGAATCAAGTTTTCACAGCACAAATTTCCAGTTGGGTGCAGTGGCTCCAGCTGCTTTGGAATCTGAGACAGGACCCATATGAATTGGAGCCAACCTGGGCAACGTATAAAGTCTCACATAAAAAAAAAAAATGAACAAATGTAAGTGGGGTTAGTGTCTTGTGCCTGTAATCCCAGCACTTGGGAGACTGAGCTAAGGGGAGGCTGAGACAAGAGGATTGCTGTTAGTTCAAAGGCATCCTGGCAAAGTGAGACCTTGTCTCAAAAAAACCTGAAAGAGCTAGGCATGATGGTGCACACCTGTAGTCCTAGGGCTTAGGAGGCAGAAGCAGATCTCTGAGTTTGAGGCCGGCCTGGTCTGTAGAGCACATAGCGCTACATAGTGAGATCTTGTCTCTGAAGAAAGCAGGCAAGCAAAAACAATACCCCCACACACACACACACACAAACAACTTTGGTTACCTTGCAGAGAATAAGAGACCTTGGAACACTCAGCCCATATCACACCCTTCTCCTCAGGAGATCGATATGGATGAGGACAGAAAGATTGTTACAGTCTGTCAGAAAGGAAGGAGCTTTCTTCTTCAAAGGTTTATTTATTACATATACAATGTTCTGTCTGTATGTACACCTACATGCCAGAAGAGGGCAGCAGATCTCATTATATATGGTTGTGAGCCACCATGTGATTGCTGGGAATTGAACTCAGGACCTCTGGAAGAGCAGCCAGTGCTTTTAAGCTTTGAGCCATCTCTCCAGTCCCAGGAAGAGCTTTTTCTAGACACATCAGGGCAGATGCATATATGAACTCACAGACTGTGGCAGCATGCATAAAACATGCACAAACTCAAGTCAGACAAAATCCAAGCACTAAGAAGAGAGAGTGGATACAAAATCCCACCCACCCCTAACCAAGAAGCTATTTGCAAGTGAAGGCTGCTGGGAGAGGGAAATTCATTTCCTTCGAAGTAGTGACACCAGGTGTATCAACCACATTCCAGGACTAGTCATTCAACACAAATTGGACTTATGCTTTTGTTCGTTTTGTTTTGATTTGATTTTTTTTTTTTTTTTTAAGAAAAAGACCATAACGTTGTTAAGGAGTTGGGATCTTGGGAGAAGGGAAAGAATATGATAAAAATACAGTGTATTCTCAAAGAATCAATAAAAACATTATTTTAAAAAAATTAGCTCACTCTCTGTAGTTTAAGTACTTGGGAGGAAGAGGCCAGAGGATAAGTGAGTCACGCTACATGGTGAGACCCTGCCTGATAAACAAAACCAAACCCTGGGGGAAAATAAACAAATGTTAGTTTATGGGCACTCATCCTACTTCATCCTGTATCATTTAACCCCCTGCACACATCTTGGAACAAATGACTCCAAATTTTATATAACTGTTCAAGTATTTGTCTAAGAATATAAGTCTCAGGGTCTCAGTGGAACTGAGTTATAATGATAATTATTCCTGGGTAGTGGCTTTATTAATGACTGATTTTCTTCTCTCTCTTTTTTTTTTTTTAATAATTTAAAATTTTATGTCCATTGGTGTGTGTGTGTCTGTGCACTTGTGTCTGTGTGAGGGTGTCTGCATCTCCTGAAACTGGAGCTACAGACAGGTGAGAGCTGCCATGTGGGTGCTGGGATTTGAACCTGGGTCCTCTGGAAGAGCATCCAGTGCTCTTAACCACTGAACCATATTTTCAGCCCCTATTGGTTGATTTTCAAAATCTTCTCAGGGACTTCTCCCTCCTCCACTGTTTGTTTGGTTTGGTTTTGGTTTTTCAAGACAGGGTTTCTCTGTAGAGCAGGCTAGCCTTAAACTCAGAGAGATCTGCATACCTTTGTGTCCCAAGTGCTGGGATTAAAGGTGTAAGCCACCACTGTCCAGCCCAAGACTTTGGTTATTTTCATAATCTCGGGGGGTGGGGTGCTCAACCCAGACCTCCAAAAAAAAAAGAAAACTTTGATTTCTACTTTCTGTTGGTGACTTATCCCATAACTTTCTAAATGTTTTATTATGCTCATGCATAATATTTAATATTTTGCACTGTGAAATAATATTGTATACATAGATGCATTGTAGAAACAATACAAAAGGCTAGGCATGGACTGTAGAGATGGCTCCGTGGTTAAGAACACTTCTTGCTCTTGCAGTAGACCCAGAAGACCCAATACCCCCATGTGGCTCACAAACCATATGTAACTCCAGTTTCAGGGCATCCATGTTCCCTTTCTGGCCTCTTAGCAGCATATATGCACATGGTGCCCATGCAGACATGCAGGTAAAACACACGTAAAATAATCTAAAGAAAAATTTGAGTAGACAAAAAAGTCAGGCATGATGGTTCACATCGATAATTCTAGCACTTAGGAGGTAGAGGCAGGCAGATCTGAAGTTCAGGGTCATGCTTGGCTACATAGCAAATCCAAGGCCAGCCAGGGCTGTATGAGACTATTTCAAACAAAAGCCAACAACGACAACATAAGATATCTGGGGAGAGAGTGTTACTACTACTTTATTAGATTTAATATACCCATGTAAAGAAATCATAATGCATATAAAGAAAAATATGGAGCATTCAAAGGAAAAAAAAGGGGGGTTGTATTCCGAAAAAAAAAAAAAAAAAAAAAAAAAACACCAAAAAAAAATGGCAGCCCTAAAAAAAAAAAAAAAAGCCAACAAAAAACCTCAAGCAAAAACCTGCATTGCAGTGCACAGCTGTGACCTCAGCACTGAGGAGAGAAGTAGAGGCAGGAGACGCAGAAATTCAAGCTCATTCTTTGCTGCATACTGAGTTAGTCTGGGCTGTATGACACCATGTCTCAAATAATAACAAGCTCAAAGATAATATTTCTGGTGGCTGGAAAGAAGTTCCAGTAGCAGTTAAGGGCCCTTGTTACTCTTGCAGAGGACCCAGGTTTGCTTCTCGGTACCTACACGGAGGCTCACAACCATAACATCCCCAGTTCCAGGGGATCCCAGTGCTTCTAGCTTCCACAGACAGCAGGCATGCATATTCATATGTGAGGCAAACATACACACATTACGTTTTTTAAAAGATACATTAGAAAGGATTTTTATGTGTATGTTATGCTTGTGCACCACACGTGCACCTAGCACGTGAGGAAGCTAGAAGAGGGTGTTGGAGCTCCTGGAACTGGAGTTACAGATGTTTGTGAGCTGCCCTGTGGGTGCTGGGCATCCAGCCCTGATCCTGTGCTGCAGCAGCCAGTGTTTTTAACCACTGAACCACCTCTCCTAGCCCCTAAAAAAAAGATACATTTTGGAAATTACATTTATTTGTGGATAGATGTATGGGTAAATTGGTGGGTCTCAGGGATTGAATTTGCTTCATTAGGCTTGAATTTGGTTGGTGGCAAGTTCCTTTATCTATTAAGCTATCTCATTAGCTCTCTCAAAGATATATATTTTTTCAAGACAGTGTTTCTTTGTGTAGCCGTGGCTGTCCTGGAATTTCTTTGTTGACCAGGCTGGCCTCAAGCTCAAAGATCAGCCTGCTTCTGCCTCCCCGAGAGCCCAGATTATAGGCGTGTGCCACTGCACCTGGCAAAGATAAATTCTTAAAGATGTGCAAACAATTCAAAGATAATGTGGAAAAGTTTTAAAAAGTATGTGTACATAAAGCAGCCGGATGGTGGTGGCACACATCTTTGATCTCAGCAGGTGGATGGATCTCTGTGACTTTGATGCCAGCCTGGTCTACAGAGCTAGTTCCAGACATCCAGGACTACACAGACAACTTCTGTCTTGACAAACAAAATAAACAAACAAAACATAATAGAACAGCTAAAGAGATGAAGATGCTAAACAAAAAGCCAGGATGGGGGTGCATGCTTGTCTTGGTTAGCTTTAACTATCAACTAACTTGACACCAATTAAAATCACTTGAGAAGAGCTTCAGGTGAGGAGTTGTCTAGATCAGTTTGGCCTGTGGATATGTCTGTTTATATTGTGTTGATTGTTAATTGATGTAGGAGGGCTCAACCCACTATGGGCAATGGCATTCTCTAGTCAGGAGATCTTCAAGTGTTAGCTTAAGCATGAGCCTGCATGCTGGCCAACAAGTGGTAAGCTCTGCTCTGTTTCTTTGTGAGTGAGTTTCAGGGTTGGAGATGGTGCTGTGTGGAATAGAAAGCAGGCCTGCCTTCCAGTTCTGTCTTGACTTCCTTCAGGGATGGACTGTGACCAGAATTTTAAGTCAGTAAACCTTTTCTCACATTGCTTTTGGTCAGAGTGTTTTCTCACAGAAATGAATACATCAGTGCTTAGAATCCTAGCACTTAGGAAGTAGAGGTAGAGGGATCTTAAATTTGAGTTCAGCCTATTATGGGACCTGGTTTTTGTATTATAATGTAGTTTTCACTTAGGTTACAGTTCTGGAGACTAGTCATCTAAGGTTGCTTAATTTCTGCCTCAAAGTGCTCCATGGTGAAAAGCTGGAAAGGCAAGCAGTAGTACAAAAAGATTAAGGTGTTGAACTCCCAAGATAGCTAACTCATTTCCTCAAGAAAAGCACTCTAGAGTCTAGAGAGATGGCTTAGTAATTAAGTGAATATTGCTCTTGCAGAGGACTTGAATTTGGTTCTTAGTACCCATGTTGGGCTGATCAACAACCTTTAACTCAGTTCCAGGGGATTCCATGCCTCAGACCCCTATAACTTACTTCACTCACTTGCGTAGACACACATAATAAAAAATAAAAATTAAAAAGTCTCATGGAAAACTATTTCATTAATAAAAACTTTATGACTTAAAAACCCAATATCCCTTTCCTCCCAACACTGCCACACCAATGATCAAATTTCAGCATGTACTTTGAGCTTTGATAGTCAGGTGTTTGTCACTGGTAAAGATGCCTGAAATAAATGTCTTAGAAAAAGCCTATCCAGTGTGGTGGTACACGTCTTTAATCTTAGTTCTTTAAGGCAGAATCATATGGATCTCTGGATTTGAGGGCAGCACGGTCTGTTTAGTGATACCTTGTCTTAGGGAAAAAATGCAAAGGATACATTTTGGTTCATAATTTTGGAAGTTTCAGTCCACAGTTGGCTGTTCCATTGCTGTGGGACCTGTAGTACGTCAGTACGTTGTGGGAACAGTGTGTAGGATATAGCTGCTCACCTTACTGCAGCCAGAAAAAAAAAAAGAAGAGGAAGAGACTGCTTGTCTCATGATCTTCTTCAGTGGCACACCCTGGTGACTTAAAACCTCCTTTGTACGTGTGGCCAGCAAGTTGGCATAACAGGTTGGCTTAAATTGGAAATTGGAGGATCTTGCTCTGGATGCACAAGTAAACACCATCGTCTGCCAACACAGGGTTAGGTGCCAGCCATGCAGCACGGGCGTGTTACTGACTTGCCCCTGAAAGGAGAGAGGGTACCATCATGTAAATGTATTGGGGTGAGTTGGGACATTGGGGGCATGGCTTGAGAATGTATCTGACACTAGCCGGCCTGGGGAAAGGATGTGACTCCCTCAGCCAGGACCCCAACAGCAGTAGACACCTACTTGTGCTTCAGTGGTAACGGCCCAGACCTGATTCTGCCTTTGACCTGGGAGATGGAGCTCTGCAGCTTTACATTCAACCCTGTCAACAGCTTCTTTCCCATTATCATAGTCACTATTGCTATGAAGAGACACAAAGACCAAGGCAACTCTTATAAGAGAAAGCATTTAATTGGGACTTGCTTAAAATTCCAGAAGTTTAGTCCAGTATCATGGTGTGGAGCATGGTGGCATGCAGGCATGCATGGTTCTAGAGAAGTGGCTGAGAGTTCTACCTCCAGAACTGCAGGCAGCAGGAAGAGAGAGACACTGACTGGGCCTGGCTTGGGCTTTTGAAATAAAAAAGTCCACCCTCAGTGGCACACTTCTTCCAACAAGGCATTGTAAAGCAGTGCCACTCCCTGATGACTAGTATTCAAATATATGAGCCTTTGGGGACCATTCTTAGTCAGATCATCACACCAGTGGTTGGTTTGTGTTTATTTTGTTATCAGTACAATTCTACTTGCATTCCTCTCACTTTAACTCTGTTATAGCCTCCTTAACTTGTATTCTTTTTGTAAAGCACGTATATGCATATATGTATACATATAGAAGTATTTATTATGTTCTTTATGAGAAGTATTAGTAATTAAGATTGGAATAACGAGAGCCAGGTGCAATGGTGCACACACCTTTATTCCCATCACTTGGGAGGCAGAGGCAGGCAGGTGTCTGTGAGTTCCAAGCCAGCATGAACAGCCAGGACTACATAGAGAGACCATGTATCAAAAAAAAAAAGGGGGGGGGGGGGAGGGGGGTGCTGCTGGAGACATGGCTCAGAGGTTAAGAGAACTAGCTGTATTTCCAAAGGTCCTGAATTGAATTCCCAGCAACCACATGGTGGCTCATAACCATCTAAAATGAGATCTGGCATGCAGGTTTAAATGCAGGCACACTTGCAGATAAAGTACTGTATAAATAATAAATAAAATATTAAAAAAGGAGATTGGAATAAAGGGGCTAAGGAGATGGCTCAGTGGTTAAGTGCTTGATATGCACTTGAATTCTGATCCCAGGGTAAATGCCAAGTGGGGACTGCAATGGTAATTTTGGCCTCAGAAGGCAGAGCAAGCTGACCAAAGAGACCAGCCATATTGGCCCAAGCTCTGGCTTTGATTGAGAGAATCTGCTTCCTTGAAATCAAAATAATTGATGATGATTTCCAACATCAACATCAGGGTTCCACATGTACACATGCATACATACAAGAAAAAAAAATACTGTAAAGAAAGGACCTGCATTTGCCTTGGCCAGATTACCAAGGTAAACAGGAGTATCTGGCACATTGTTGCCACTGAAACCCTTGAATCTTGTGAATTTAGTGTTAGTGATAAGTTCTGACACTAGAAAGATACCTGTTTGTGTCTCTGGCATAGTACCCTCACAACCCTTACTATGTAGTGGAGAGTGGCCTTGGCATCTTTACTGCCCTGCCCCTACCTCAGAGTGTTGGGTTACAGGGCTTTGCTACCACCACCAATTGTTTTTCCATTTGTAAGCTTTCTGTTTTCCCGTAAATGTTATCATATGTGTGTCTGATTGCCTTGTTAGAACTTTTAGACCAGCCAGGTGATGGTGGTGCATATCTTTAATTCCAGCACTGGGGAGGCAAGAGGCAGAGACAGGCAGATCTATGAGTTTGAGCTAACCTGGTCTATGGAGTTCCAGAACAGCCAAGGCTACACAGAGAAACCCTGTCTTGGAAAACCAAACAACAACAAAACCACAAAACCCCCAAACTTTTAGTCCTATTCTGTAGTACTAAACCACTATAAAAGTGATTAAAAAGTTTCCCTCTCTCCCTCCCTCCTTTTTTGTCTTCCCTCTTTCTCCTTTCTCCCCCTCCTTCCTCTCTTCCCCTCCCTTTTTGTTTTGAAGCTCAAACTTACCTGAAACTTGCTAAGTATTGTTCTGGCTAGTGATGAACTCCTGCTTCAACTTCCTGAGTACTGGGTTTACTGATGTGAAACACCATATTGTTCTGGAGACCTAACTCAGGGCCTCAATCTAGGCAGGAAGTTTGCTGAGTATACCCCCAACCTAGTGTGAAATCCCTTTAATATGCTGCTGGATTCAATTTGCTAGATTGGTCTCTTTCTTTCTTTCTTTCTTTCTTTCTTTCTTTCTTTCTTTCTTTCTTTCT
>NW_026596051.1:13795354-13806268 GCF_907164565.1 Psammomys obesus
TCCTTCCTTCCTTCCTTCCTTCCTTCCTTCCTTCCTTCCTTCCTTCCGACAGTTTTCACTATGTAGCCCAGGCTGGCCTCAAATTTAGGATTCTGCCTTCTTCTGAGTGCTAAGATTACAGGCAAGTCACTATTGAAGAGAGAGTGGAGAGGAGGAGTGAGAGATTGAGATTGACCCCAGAGGCTCACATACGGTAGGTATTTTCAGCCCATATTTATTTACTTAGTTTAGAAAATTATGTGTATATCTGTATGGGTATGTGCACAAATGCAGGTACCCATGGCATCCAGAAGGTGGCATTGATCTACTTGATCTGTAGTTAGAGGTGTTTGTGGGTCCTGTTTTTTCAAACAGAATTTGAGCAGGATTGATATTTCCTAAAAACTTGGAAGAACTTACCAAAAAAGACTTTGGAAGTTTTTAATTAGTGATTCAGTTTTTTTCTTTAATTTCTTTATAGGGTCATTTGGATTTCCAGTGTCTTCTTTTATTTACATAGGTATGTGCCTGTGTGGGCAGGTCCCTATAGATCAGAAGACAGCTTGTGGGGTTGGTTCTTTCCACCATGTGGGTTCTTGGATCAAACTTGGGTCATTAGTTAGGGGCATAGGCACCTTTACGTGTTGAGCCATCTTGCAGGTCCAGAGTTTCAGTTTCTGACTTCGTTTCTGTTACAGTTTGAAAGTGGAATGTTCCCCATGGCTTACATACTAATTTGCATTCTAGTGACACTATTTGGGAGTCGTGGAATCTTTCTGGGTTAGCTTAGTTTATTGGCTTCTGGCCAGTCTCTCTGTTTTCTGATAGCCAATACAATGTAGACAGCTTTCTCATGCTTCTGCCACCATTCTTTGTATACCGTGAGAGATTCACTGTCACACTATGAGCCTAAATAAATAAACAAATAAATTCTCCCCCTCTTAAACTGCTATTCGCTGTTTTGTCACAGTGATGAGAAAAATAACTAGTAACTTCAAAATAATTTATATTTCTGGGAATTTGCTCATTTTTTCTGGATTATCTAATTTGTTGGTGATTGATTGGTGTAAGATTAATAGCAATGTCTCCATTAATATTTCTGATTCTAGTGTGTATACTTCTTTTTCATTTGTTAATTTGGCAAATGTTTGTTAACAATTTTTTTCAAGAAACAAAACGTGTTTTTTAATTGTGCATGTGTCTATATGTGGGAATATGGACATGATTTTGGGTGACCACAGAGGCCAGAGGTATTGGTTCTTCCAAGAGCTGGAGTTGTTTCAAGCTGCTGTGAGCTGCCTGACATGGGTGCTATGAACTGAACTCAGGTCCTTTGAAAGAGCAGTAGTATATGCTTTTAACTGGGTCATCTCTGGCCCTAAGAAACAACTTTGGGGCCTGGTGATGGAGATCAGTTGGTAGCATCTTGACTTAGCACTCATAAGGCCCTAGCTTCAACCCCTAGCAATACATAGATCTGTTGTGGTGGCACATACCTGTAAACCCAGCACTGGGGAGCTGGAGGCAGGAATATATCAGAAGTTCAAAGTCATCCTTGACTTAAAGCAAGTTGGTAGGGCCAGGTGATTGTTGGCATACTTTAAAAAAACCCTTTTATTTACATTTCTTATGTCTTTTTCTCTACTCCACCCCAATCCCGTCTAACACCCCAACACCAGGTAGGAGAGAGAAGGAGTTAGTGGGAGAGGGGTGCAGTTCTCTTAGTTGCTTCCTGCTGGTTAGGATTATCGGGTTCCCTGGAGCCAGTCCAATCCTTGTTTCAGGGGAGCTCCAGCTTCTTCTTACTGTATCAACAGCAACCAGAAGAAACGGGGGAATAGCAGCAGCCTTGTTCTTTCTCAGAACTCTTTTACATGCTCTGGGCTCTGGCATTTATTCTCTCTCCAGAATCCTCAGATTTAAACTATCTGCAGCTGGCAGGAGGAAAAAACCAAAAAACCAAAAAACCAAAAAAAACAAAAAAACCTCATCCTATAACAGTTAAAAGCACTTGCTGCTTGTGGTGGTTTGAATGAAAGTGGCTCTCATAGCCTCATTTATTTTAATGCTTGGTCCCCAGTTGGTGGCACTGGTTGGTGTTAGGACCAAATAAATGATGATGTGCACAGCAGATTTTATATGAAAGAGGTTTATTAGATGAGATGGAGAGAGAGGAGGACAGAGACAGACATGATAGGGGGAAGAGAGGGGGCGTCCCAACAGAGAAAGGGGAGAGGGCAAGAGAGAGCAAGATCCAAGAGAGAGACAAAGTGGCAGGTTGGTCCTTTTAAGGAACAACATAACCACGTCTGCCAGGTGTGGCTACCTGGCCTGCAACACATGATGACATCAGAAGTTGATAGGCAACCCAGAAGCAGGCTGCCTAAATACTAACAGTTGGGAAGGAGTAGGAGATGTGGTCTTGTTAAAGGAGGTGTCTCACTGGGGGTAGGCTTTGAGGTTTCAACAGACCATACCATTCCTAGTCTCTCTCTGCCTCCTGGTTGTGTCTCAAGATGTAAGCTCTCAGCTACTGCTCCAGTGCCATGCTTGCCTGCCTGGTGCCATGCCTCCCTGCCATGATGGTCATAGACTCTAAACTGCTGAAACTGTAAGCCTCAAATAAACTCTTTTCCTCTGTAAACTGCATTGGTCATGGTATCTTATCATAGCAATAGAAAATTAAGACAGAAGCTGGTACCAGGAGGAGGGTATTACTGATAGGCCTGACCTTGCTAGTTTTTGGAGGAATGTGGAAGATTTTGGGACTTTGTACAGGAAGAGTGGTTGGAGCTATGGTAGGGATTAACAGACCGTCCTAGTAGGAGATTAGAAGAGAATAATTTTGAGAGCAGTGTGGACTATGGAGGCCCTCAAGAGGTTTCAGAGGGGAACAATATTAGCAAGTGCTAAAGACCATTGTGATATTTTGCCTGTGCCCTAAGATTCCACCTTAGGCTAAATTGAAAAGTAATGAACTTTTTTTTTTTTTTCTCATTTTGGTTGAGATTTCAAGACAGCCTAATATTGATTCTGTCATGTGGTTAGTGTGGTTATTTATAATCATTCTTATGCATGTCTACAATGAAAAAGAACAAATGAGGCAGAAAGACATACAAAATGTACATAAGAAGTAAAAAAGAACACTATGAAATTTAGTGTTGGAGCCAAGGCTTGTGCTGAAAGAGATAAGAGGTTTAAAGAAAGGCCTGCTAAGAAATGTAATAGAGGGAGTGGTGCCCTCAGGTCAAGACCCCACTCAACTAAGCTTCTAACTTGTGACCAAGAAAGGTCTGAGGAATTTTCTGCTCCTAAAAAGCAACAAATGGGGTCTTGAAATTGCTCTTGTAGAGAACCTGGATTTGTTCCCAGAACTTATGGCACCTCACAACTCTATGACTCCATTTCCAGGGACTCTGAATGCCTTCTGATTTCTACAGGCACTTCACACAAGTGATACAACTACACACGTGTAGGCAAAACACCCATACACATTTTTTAAAAAAAACTTTTAAAAATGATGTGAGAAACTTAAAAAACCAAGAAGGCACCTAGGGAATGCCTGTTTACCCCTCATTCTTCCATCATATGCAGAGAAGAGGCTCTGAGGGCACAAGAATCGGCTATCTAATCAGAAATCAACCACAACAGTTCAGTAGCCTGTGCTGGTTCAAACTTCAAGGGTCTGGACTCTGAGTGGTTTGTTTTAGGCATGTGTAAGCACAGAACAATTTGGTAAAAACTGTCCTGGTGATAAGTAACTCAATCCTGCATTCACAACGAAGTGTAATACCCAGATCTCAAATCCCCAAATGACCAACAGGATTTGAGTCCAATGCAAAACACATGAGGGACTTTTAATACAAACTCAGCTGGGTGGCTGCCCTTTACAAAAAGGGGCAAGCGACAACTCTGGGAGACCAAGGTTTTTAAAGGGACAAAATGCAGGCGGGGAAGTGCAAGTCTTGGCATTATAGGATTGGGTAAGAGGGTCTCTAGGAAACTGACCTTTAAAATGATTGGTCTATTTTTAGGCGCCAAGACTGCAAATGGTTAGGCCTGGCTAGTGGGGACACCTGACCCCCAGTACTGTCCTGTTATGTGCAGGTTAGGCTGTAGCAAGGGGGGTAGGGGCTAGCACATTCTGTGGATTTTCTTAGGGGCTATGTGACTCCAGTCACACCCTAAGGTTTATCTGGGTGGGGGACTGCTGCTGGACCTCTGCTCCGAAAGAACTACGATCTGGTGATTTTGCCCCAGTCCCAGGAATGAATTCTTAAGTTTTTGAACCTCATTAGCACATAGGAATCTCTTTGAGGAACAAAGTAAACTAACCACAGGTTAGAGGGTTCAATAAACCAGGCGTGGTGGCGCTCACCTTTAATCCCAGCTCTCGGGAGGCAGAGGTAGTCTGGTCTGCAGAGAGTCTGGGACAGCCACGGTGAGACAGAGAAACCCTGTCTCAAGAAACCAAGAAACCAACCAGTCAAACAAACAAATAAAAGAGAGGTTCTATAGTTTGACTGGGGGGTGGGGGGATCCAGTGCTGGAAAAGTCTCTGGACACACAGATCGTGCAAACATCACCTGATTCAGCCTGGCCTCAAACTCAGAGATCCACCTGCCTCCTGAATGCCGGAGCTAAAGGCATGTACTACCCCCTCCACCTCCACGTCCTCTCATAGCAGCCATTCCTGCTTGAATCAGACCATTTATGCCTGCCCGCTCCTCAACCTTTTTCTCATCCTCTTTCTCCTGGATTTGTACTTTATGACTTATACTTTCCCATTGCCATATTTATCAGCTTTCCTTGTAGATCTTTACATGTCTTCTGAACTCAGGCAGCAAATTGTTAGATTTTGTTTTTCTGAAGAGGACTAGAAGGCCCAGAAGCATTGAGTGGATTCTAGGATGGAAAAGAGCCTGTACCAACAAATAATCATTTATTTAGCTCTCATGGAGAAGGGAATGAGGAACCATGCCCTAGAGAGGGTCTGTCTTACCTAGCCAGCTATAGGAAATTGGTGGAGCCCAGTTTCCATAGATATTCTGGCACCTGAACAAGAGGGTTAACTTATCTCTTTAGTAATATTCTTCATGGTGAAAAGAATACTAATACTTAATGTTGGGCTCTGCATCACGTAGGTGCACGCTTTAAATCTCAGCACTCTGGAGACAGAAGCAGGCACATGGAACTTCATGAATTCAAGGCCATCCTAGTGTATACAGGGAGTTCTTGGCAGGTCAGTGTTACACAGTGAGAACCTGTCTCAATAAAAAAAATAAGAGAAAGAACATTAAGTTAGGAAGGTAGATAAGAACTGGGAGGGGGAAGAATATAACCAAAATGTATTATATGAAAAGTTTTTAAAAAACAATGTGACAGCACAAAAATGCCACCATCAGTGGTTTATATTGCATGGTCCAGATTTTTTTTTCTTAATTAGGTATTTTCTCTTAAAATATATAATTTGTCTTTGAAACAAATTTGACAGGGACTGGAAACAAGGCTCAGAATTTAACATGCTCAAGTATTCATAGCTTGTAGGTGATGCTAGGAAATCCCACTGCACAAGTTCTAAACTCTTTATTTCTAGGTAATTCAATATAAAGCTTAATATTCACACGTTTAAAAAAAGAGGGTAGCCAGCTCAGAGTCCAACCTTTCCACCTAGACATCGAGAACTCGTAGCAGGAAAGACATGTTTCCCCTTAATGACAGTAATAACACTTTACACCCCAGAGGTAGAGAAGGTCGGTTTCTTACAGAAATTAACATCAGAATTCGGGCCTAGGGAATGACGTCCGAAGGTCTGTTGGCCGGTCAGTGGCCTCAGGACAGGTCTGGCTCCGCAGGTGAGTTCCAGCCTGGGGCAGCGGGCCGGGCTAACGGCTGCTGCTGAGTCCTCTCCCTCGCCCCAGGCGCCGGCCTGCCCTCCGCCGGGAGCTGGGCCCACAGCACCCGACGCCCTAGCGGGGCGGGCGGGGGCGGCCTGCAGGCCCCTCCCCGGCGCCCAGCGGCAGCCGCGCAAGCAGCGGAGGAGGCGGGAGCGCCCAGGCCGCTGCGCTCATGGCGTCGCCGGGGTGAGTGGGGCGCTCCGGTTCCACGGGGGGCGCCTGTTGGGCAAGGGGCTAGCGCTAGCAGAGCCGTGCGTGTCCGCGACCCGGCGCCTGCTCGGCCTCGGCCGGACCCCGGCTGACTCTGTCCCGCCAGGTGCCTGTCCACGACCCGCAGCCTCCCCCGCCGACCTTGGGCGGTCGTGGCCGGGCCAGGGTCTCCCCGCAGGGCCGCTGGAGGAACTAGTCAGGGCAGCCTCCAGTCGGGGCCAGGGAGCTGGGGAGCCGGATCGTGGAGCGGGGCAGGAGGAAGCTGCGGGAGGGGACTCGGGGTTCCAGGTCCCAGCTGAGGCCCCGGAGAGGCTTAGCAGGCCTGACGTGTGTTTCTGGCGTTTGGACTTGGTTGTGTTGGAAGTTGATGCTAGGGGTTTACTGTCGTTAGGATGTCCCACAACGTCAGGGGAAGGGGCTGGACTGGACCCTTGTCCAGAGTCAGAAAGAGGATCCGGCGTCTAAGGCCCTGCCTGTCTGTGTTGGGTGGGGAGGTGTTAGGCTTCTGTGGGATGGCTACACTTGTTCTGGTATTACCTCTTTCCTGGTGTTTTCCCTCGCTCTCTCAAATAATGTTCTTTCTTAGGAAATAATAGTGACACATATCGTCTGTATGTTTTTCTCATTTTCTCAATAGTTTATTATTACATTTGATTAGATTTTTGCTAGTTATGAGATCTAAAATGACATAATTAGACTAATGTTTTTATGTTACCGATAGGAAAATGGGTCTCAAGGTCATAGCGTTAGTTGGTAAACATCTTTTTGACTGTACTTCATCATTCAGAGGTTGTTAGACCCGGGAGTACTGGTAGCAATTCAAACTGTGTATCTTTCCAGTGAAGAGGGCTTACAGGTGCAGGAGGACTTTGGGGCAAGCATGTAGATGTTATCCCTCCTACAAAGGCCATCTCTGCTGTGCTGTGAAGTGATTTGGCTCAGTGCAGTGGTCTGAATGAAGGTGAATGAAGCAATCTGAACTTGATCCAGGCCTGTAGGCGCCAGCCAGATCATGGGCAGTTTCCACCTGCCTAATGCGTTTCTAGGCTGGAGAGCGAGCAGGCACTTCTGGGACCAGGCCTTATTCATTGCCAGCTGAGTATCTAGTACTTTGAGCTCATAAGGAGAACAAACAGTGACCCATCCTGGGAAGGCCAGGCTGATGGACCCAGAAGTTCAAGGTCCCTCTGCATTCTTGCCCTGCCTGTTAGGAAAGTATAAGACAGGGCCTCTTGGAAGCAGCATAAAAGTGCTTGAATCTTTTGGCTTCTACTATTAGGCTTTTAAGAAATCATAGCACATTTTGTGTCTAAGCTTTGTAGACATGGGTCAGAGGAGGACCTACTACTGTATTAACAGTGCTGTAGGCTGGTAATGGCTGAACCATGATGTTTGTGGTTCTAGTTGTGAGTGACCTAATTAATTTGGGGTGTATAATAATTTATAATTTTCGAAGAGGTGTCCATTAACAAAACTGAGGTCATGAAACTTTTAATATACTTCATTTTAAGGAGGGAACTATGTGCTCACTTTGATATACATATGCTTATCGACTGCAGTTCACATCTCTAGATATTACTCCCACATATCCTCTTTAGTAGGCTTCTCTGACAGCTGAGAGAATGCCTCCTGGTATTCCTCACCTGTCACTCAGCTAGCTGCCTGCTGCCTGTATTATTTTATTATTATTATTATTATTTATTATTATTATTTTAGCTAGGGTCAGGCTAATGTAGCCATGGCTGGCCTGGGGCCTCAGACTGACAGAGATGTACCTGCCTCCAACTGTTACCATTAAACCTACTGCACTAGGTGTTTTAGAGAGCAAATGCAGAGCAATATATGGCAGAAATGGAAGGAGCTAGTCTTGGGGGGGTCTTCTAAATCTGATGTTCCTTGCTAAGTGTCAGTATCAGTGATAAGATGTTAGAACTAGGGAGGGAAAAAAAATCTTAACCTGTTTTGAGGACCTTACAGATGTGCTAGGCCTGGTGTCAAGGAAGAAAAGATGTTTGAGAAATTATGCCTAATCCACTGTGGCTTGAACTAAGTGGAATCTAAGTAGAGAAGGCAGGGACTGTGGACTCTGCCTACCACCGAAGGGCATTTCTGGTCAGCTTGATCACCACTCTAGGAGAATCCTTGTAACGGCACTGTAACGGCAGTGTAGAGGGAGAGAGGGAGTAGGAGAGCAGACAGGAGACAGCAAACACAGAGCTCCCCCATCTGCTGCCATGGCTCCTCCTATTACAGTCAGCCTAATCAAAAGTCAGCACTTGAAGTTCAGTCTCAGCACCGCATAAACTGGGCCTACTAATGCTTGGTAGTTCTAGCACTTTGGAAGTTGAGGCAAGAAGATCAGAAGGTCAAGGCCATCCTCTTAGAAGAGGTCAGCTGGGGATACATGAGAACCTGTCTTAAAAGAAAAAGAACTTTGGAATGTTAACAATGGTTTTAACAGTGCTTATGTTTGTCTACCACCCAAATGAAAGGTAGGTAAATCTCTGTCAGTCTTGCTCTCACTCTTCATTTCTTGTCTACACCCATGTGGATTTTCCACCTGTCTAGATTTTGCTGTCTTGATAGTTGGGGATTCCTCGGGCTTTAGTCTGTCTCTGCTCATCTCAACACATATATTCTGCAATTGTCATGTCTATTTCTATGGGTTTAACCATGGGTTGTTGATTTACAGTTCATAAGTAGGCTTTTAGGAATCTTTGTGTTCCTTGAAATTGTGTTCAGTGTTGGGATGGTGGGTATTGTCCTGGAAGCAAAATCTAGCTATTGTTGGGTTCAAGACAAAGCATGACCGTGTAGCCCAAGAAGGCCTTGGGTTTCTGTTTCTCCAGCTCAGCCTCTGGAATGCTGGGATTACTGACCTTCATGAACCCTGCTCTGCTCATCCTGTTCTCAAAAGCAGCCTCACTCTTACCAGTATCACAACCATCCATCCTGAATTTCCTGATTCTTAAACGTTTCCCGTTACCATTATTGTCTGTTTGTATGTGTGTTGAGGCAGGAGTGTATTTTTTCAAGTGGAAGTCAAAGGAAAACTTCAGAGTCAATTCTTTCCTACCACCTTTATGTAAGTTCTGGAATTGAACAAGTTTGCACAGAGACACCCTTTACATTTTCTGTAAGACTGCCTGCCTCTCTTAAAATACTAATGTCAGTTTCGTCAATATCTTGAGAGGGTTTCTTATAAGACACCCAGCAAATGTATGAAACTGTGGATAATGTCAGACTTTTTGAGACAGGGGTCTCATGTAGATTGGGCTGGCCACAAACTCACTGTGTTCCTGAGTATAACTTTGAAGTCCTGATTCTCCTGCCTCTACCTCCCAAGTTCTAGGGTTACAGAAATGCACTACCACTCCAGCTAATATAGCTGACCTTTATAATCTTTACTTTTTAGGGTTATTTATGTGCATGAATGTTTTGCCTGTATGTATGTATGTATGTATGTATGTGCATCACATGTGTGTCTGATATTTAAGAAAGTCTGAAGAGAGCTTCAGATCCCCCTGCAACTGGAGTTACAGATGGTTGAGTCACTGTGTGGGTGTTGGAACTTGAATCCAGGTCTTCTGTAAGAGCAATAAATGCTCTTAACTCTTAACACTTGAGCCAACTCTCCAGCCCCTAGCAAATTTTTTTGTATGTGTTTTTTTATTATATACACACTCCTATGTAAAGTTTAATTTGTAAATTACAACTAGTTATAAAAGTAGAACATTACAGTATGTAAAATATACTATAATAACAGTTTGTAATTGAGGCCATTAGTAAAGTAAGAGTCACTTGCACACAAGCTGTGATGCTGTGACAGTTGACCTGGTAATCAGATAATCAGAAAGATTCTTAAGTGACTAACAGGTTGGTGGCATACATCACAGATACACTAGCAAAGGGATGAATCATGTCCTGGGTGTGACTGGACTGGAGGCAGGAGGCCTTCATGCTGTTGAGAACAGTATGAACTTTGAAACTTAGGAATTATTTATTTTTCAGCTTAGTATTTCTAACCTGTATTGGCCACAAGTAACTAAAACTCTGGAAGGTGAAGCTATAGGGTGTGCATGTGTGTGTGTTGTATTTTATGTAGTCTGTTACATATGAAATTAGATATCTCCTTGTGCCTCAGCAGAGTTTGTGTTCATTGCTCTGTTTTGTTTTGTTTTTTTGGAGGGACGTTCTGGGGAATGAACCAATGCAAACCAAATAAGTTCTCTGTCTGAAGTATGTCTTTTAAAATTTTTTAAATTATTTTTTAATTTATTACAATTTATTCACTGTGTATCCTGGCTGTAGCCCTTTCTGTCATTCCCTCCCAATCCCGCCCTCCCTTCCTCTTCTCCCTGCCCCTCCTCCAGGCAACTGATAGGGGAGGTCCTCCTCCCCTTCCATCTGACCTCAGGTCTCATCAGGACTGTCTGCGTTGTACATCTTATTCGTGAGAGTGAACTAACTCATCTTCAGCTGAGATTAACATACATGCTAAGAAGGGAAAATGCTCAGGCTGAGGAAGGAAAAAAAGATATAGCTGTCAGAGGTGCCAAGTTAGAGAGGAGCCATGACTGAGTGGGACTGGGATGGGAAACTTAGTGAAGGCAGGAGTGTGATGATCAGGATGAGGGGAAGGCAGCAGTAGATAGGAACCCAAGGCTGGTGCTGGGGAAGGAAGGAGCCTAGGTAGGGGTGTCTCCTTCCTCCCTTCTTCCTTCCTCCCTTCTTCCTTCCTCTCTTTTTCAGTCTTTTCTCTTTGCCTATTTTTTGAAAAGTATCTATCTATCTATCTATCTATCTATCTATCTATCTATCTATCTAT
>NW_026596051.1:13806278-13851303 GCF_907164565.1 Psammomys obesus
TATCTATCTATCTATCTATCTATCTATCTATCTATCTATCTATCTATCTATTTATTTAATGTGTATAAATGTTTGCATGGGCACTGTGGGGAGGTCAGAAGAGAGTGTTAGATCCTCTGGAACTGGAGTTAAATGGTAGCAAACTGCCATGTAGGTGCTCTTAACCACTGAGCCATCTCTTCAGCTTCCTCTCTCCCCCTTTCTTATTCCTTCTTTCTCCTCTCCTGCTGTCTTCCCTTTCTCATTCTTACCGTCTTCTAGGCCCTGATCTTACTCACTGAGCAGGTAGTTGGTTTTCTGTAACCTCAACTGGAGACTTTGTGTCTGCTATTGCTCACTACCCCCAAGACATCCTCACTGCTCAGAATTCTCAGCAGCTGGAAACAGTTGCATTAACCTTTACTGGATTTTAAAAAGTACCTGAGGCTTTATTTTAGTCTTTTGCCCTTCCTATCTAGGAAGATAGGCAACACAGCATCTGTGGGGGTGGAAGGGCTAACCTTTGCTACTGGAGTCTGGTCTGGCCTGAGTGGCCAGATGTTGAGGGTTGGGGGGAAGAGGAGAGAGACTTGACATGCCACACTTGGAGAAAACAAATGATTTATCATGCTTGGGGGAAATCTAGCAGGAACACTTTTGTTTCACAGACGCTGCTAGGATCTCTGCATAAGAGACATGGTTGGCTGTATGTTCAGCACTCAGGCTTCGCAGTGGCTCCATGAATCTGGGGTCCCCATGTGTACTTGGCGATCTAGTGAGGGTAGTGTGGGCTGGAGTATTCTGGCTCTGCAGACTAGTTCTTCATCATCACGCCTGCTGTTGACCTCTCTGTGCCTAGAAACAAACCAGGATTTCTGAGTCAGGGACTTTCCAGTCCAGAGAGTGTTCTTAAATTTAGATCCGGCCCACTTCCAACAAATGTTTTGTTAGGCCTTGTTCTAGTCTTTTGACTGTTAACTAATCTTTATAGCAAGCTTTTGCAGTTTCAGCTATTACTTTCCCCTTTCCAAAGATAAGGAATCAGGCCTAATAAAGCTTTAAAGTAAAACTTGATCCAAAATGAATTTGTGTCTGCATGTGCGTGTTGCGTGTGTTCTGTGGAGGCCCACGATTGATGAGTACCTCTCTTCAGTTGCTCTTTACCTTTATTTGAGACAAGGTCTCTCAGTGAACCTGAAATTCATCCATTCATCTAGGCTGGCTGGCCAATGAGCTTCAGGGATCTGCTTATCTCAGCCCCTCTCATCCCGCCAAAGCCAGAGTTCTTCAGGCGTGCACCTAATGGACAGACCAAAGAAACAGACCCACTCAAGTTTATTGGCTAATTACAGGGACATGGGTGAGGTTTCCTTAGAGGAACATGGGTGATTCAAAAGCAGCTGGGGCACTGAGAGACCCGCCACAGCATGGGTGGTGACCCATGAAGCTGTACCCCTAGAGCTTCCTGCACAGTTTGCATGCAGCTGCACTTACCTATTCTATCCTTATTTGTTTTGCATATATGTATGCATAATGTGTATGTGTGTGGTGATTCTGGGGCCATGCCACAGGGTACATGTAGAAGTCAGAGAACAATTTATTTTTTATTTTTTAATTTTTTGTATATATGTGTGCATGTGTGGTGGTTGTGGGGGACACACCACAGGGCACATATAGCGGTCAGAGGACAACTTATGTCGCCTCTCTCCTACTGTATGAGTCCTAGAGATGGAACCAGGTCATCATGCTTGACAACAAACACCTTTGCCTGCTGAGCCATCTCAATTGTCCCTTACACTTATTTAGTATGTGTGATGTGCTATATTTGTTTGTGTGGTATATTCACATGTATGTGGAGACCAGAGGGCCATGTTGGGTGTCTTTTTAATCACTTAGGTTTTTATTTTAACATTTAATCATGTGTATATGTGTATGGCACAGCTGTGGGTTTGTGCATGAATGCAGTGCCCAATGAGGCTAGAAAACCAGGGTCCCTGGTTCTAAAGTTAAAGGTAGTTGTGAGCCAGCCCCTTTGCATGGGAACCAAACTCAGGTTTTCTGGAAGAGTACATATGCTTTTAACCTCTGAGGCTGAGGCATTTCTTAGTCAATTTTCGCTGTCTTTTAAGTCAGGGTCTCTATCTAACTGAGCTTGGAGCTCTCTGATTCAGGTAGGCTGCTTAGAGAGCCCAGGGACCTGCCCGCCTCTGCTCCCACAGTGCAGGAGTTGCAGATGTGCGTTCCTGTGCTTCACTTTCGCCTTCATGTTTGTGTGGCGGGCACTTTAGTGACTGAGCCATCTTGGGGCTGCAGTTTATTATTTTTGTAGCTTAGGGAGGGGCCTGGGCTTTCTGAGCCTTGTGAGTGCCCCTCCCTCCAGGAGGGGATAAGACAACAGATGAGCCTGCCCTAGCGTAGTTGTTCTTTGCAGAGTAAGGCCCTCTCCACTGGGGTGTGTTGGAGCTGGAGCTTCTGTGTGTTGGGTGTGAGTTTAGAAATTGAATCCTTGTAGGTGTGGTTAGCTAAAATGAGGTCTTATACAGGGTTAGGGCAGGCTCTAGGGTAGTATGACCAGTGTTTTCATAGGAAGTGGAGAAGAATTAGGCACGGAGAAAGAAAGCTGTGAAGATTGGGGTGAATGAAGGGGCTATTGAGCCACATACTCGGGATACTACTGCTTTGTGATAGGCTTTTCCTGGAGAGAAGCAACGCACACATCTATTCCTCCCAGATCGCGGAGCCTGTGACAGACCAAGTACCGATGCCATGGGTGAGGGGTTACTAATAGGAGCAGAAATGACTCAAAGACAGCTGCATCACCAAAGCCCATCCAAGCACGAGAGAGAGCTCAGAAAGCTGGAACTGAACACCCTGCACTGCGGCAGGAGGCCCAGCAGGTGTTTGAGCTTCTTCCCTGCTGGGCTTGTCCCAGAATCTCCTGTGCAGATTGCCTCCTCCAGGAGTGGCTCTCAGCAGTCTTCTGCTCCCTAACCGAGGGAGGAGCCAAGTGAATCCGCTGTTTCAGGGGCATCTTGAGCTCTTTTTGAGTTGTTTATTTTCTGACTTAAGGGAACTTTTCTGAAAGATGGGTTTATCGTTCCAACTGGCCCCAGAATAGCCTCCTTTCATTTTCCTTTTACAACCTATGTCTTAAGCAGTTTCCCTCTACGATGGAAGATTTAAATCTGGGAGGGAAACTGCTCCACAACAACTACAGAGATGCCTGACAATATGTTTATTTATTCTCACCTTTCTGGAGGCTTTCGAATCCCAAAGTTCTGATGGCTGCTGACAGCCATCTTTTTTCTTAAATTGCTCCTGTGTCATTGCAGAATTGCTCCTCTGTCACTGCAGTCTCCACCTGTTGACATGTGCTCTCCTTCATGTGTCTCCACGTCCCTCCTTCATAAGGAGACTTCTCACTGTATCAAGGGCCCATTCTGCCCCATCATGACTTTATTCATCTTTTGTTTTCTCCAGTCAAAAATCCTTCTCTACAGCTCAAGCTGTACTTGAACTCACTAGGTGGTTCAGATTAGCATCAAATTTAGCCTCCTGCCTCAACATCCCAAGAGCTTGGATTACAGGCATGAACCACCTTACCTGGCTGTGACCTCACCTTAATTTAGCTAATTAGACCTGCAAGGATCCTGTTTCCAAGTAGGATCACACACAGTTCAACCCACAACATATCCAGAGGGTTTTAAAACATTTATGTCTCATAAAGTAAGGCTTTGGGGACAGAGCAAATTTCTTGGTATATTGTTTTGGTTTAGGATAAGAGTGCCCAGTTAGCACCAAGAAGAGGAACCTTGGACTTTAGTGCCAGTTTATGAAAATGTAGGGCATAGGGGAAGGGAACTTTAAAAACAGAGGTTTTCTTTATTACCCAAAGCAGTTAGTGGCCCGCGGATGACTACAGTTGGTGAGTGGTTCACCTGTGCTTGCTGTGAGCCGCACTCCTCTGTGCTTGTTCTCAGCACTCGGCTGGGGTCGGCTTCCAGACAGGACAGGCTTCTGTTTCTCTCAGGGTCAGCTAGAGCAACTTAGGGTGAAGCCTCAGTGCACTAAACCAGGAGGAGGAAAAGGCTTTCCACAGAGTGTTAGTTTAGCTCTTTTAGCGTGTGGCCGAGGAAGCTCGGGCATTCCAAACCCTGCTACAGATACCAAAGTGCTACAGCTCTTGGTCAAGCTGCTGTGCTGAGCATGGCAGAGGTGCGGGTCAAGGCCCAGACCTGGCCACCTTGCAGCCAAGACTCAGGCCTGGCGAGGCCCAAACCCAGTGGGCTGGAGGGCAGGCCCAGTGAGATGTGACCTGGTGGGGGATGAATGATGAATCTCAGACGGTCTTAAAGTGAGAAAGCTCAAACCTGTGTGGATACCTTTATTCATGTGAAATCAAGGGCAATATAAACCCTTGGCAGAGGGAGGGCTTTCGAGAGTGAATGTGTTTGATTCGCTGGGGTCAGGGAGTCAGGGATACTTAAATGGTCCTATCACAAGAAGGAAAGTTCAGGACTTAATTATCCTGTGGAGGGGGTTGGGATCTCCAAGTACAATTGAAGGTCACTGCTGGACTAAGATCCTTAGCAGGGTGGGGCATTTCTAGAAATTCCTAGATGCCTGTTAGAGCACTTTCCTTATCAGAAGGGTCTGGCTTGTAAACTGCCCTGAGCGCTCTGTGACCTCCTTACAAGACCCGGAATCTCCCAGATCAGGAGAGACTTCAGAACCCTGCCGAGAAAAAGGAGTCTATAGGCCATTTTCGAATGATTGGCTACCCGGAGATGACCGACTTCAACTTCACCCACCAGGGTCCCACATTTGCTCACAGGTGCTCCTGTGCTCACCTGTGCTTATCAAGAAAAGAAAAAGAAAAAAGAAACAAAAAGCTGAAAACCTTTGCAAAATCATCAACAACAAAGAGAATGTGTTAGAAAGAAACCAGCTCGTGTCTGGGCCCCAGGCATGTTTGGTGATGAGGGCGGATCTCCACACCTGTCTGAGCCCTGCTTTCCACCTGGCCTATGGATTAGGGGGCTGCATGTGTTGCTGTACGCTACCACAAACTGGAGGCCTCAATCCCAGCTGCTGACTTTCTCACAGACTGTGAGATAGCAGATTGGGTTCTAGAGATTTGGTTTCTGCTCAGGGCCTTTTCTGTCTGCAGGGGCAGAGTGGCCCACTCGTAGATATCAACAGTCCCATCACACGAGCGCCTCACTTTGTAGCCTTAACTTATGTAAAGATCTCAAGTCCAAATATAGTCACATGGGTGAGGACTTCAACATAAGAATTTTGAATGACACACTCAGTTGTTAGAAGGCATTATATGTTTAGTGAAACTGTAGATTAGAAGGCAGTAGCCATAAGCCTGGCTGTGCTTCCAGTTAAACCTGCTATTTCAGGAGCAGTGATGGACCCACAAGCTTTGCTTTGCACATCTCAGTTGCCGTGGTTTGCAAGCAAGAATGTGCCAACACACACACACACACACACACACACACACACACACACACACACACACACACTTTTCTATAGGCATGGCTGCCAGGCCATCATTTGACTGGTACTTGCTTACTGTTTCTCTGTGTGGGGTGACGTCAAATTTCTGTCTTGAGTACTCCCCAGAACATATGTCAGAGGGATGAGTGTCCACCATGTCCTGAGCTGTAGAAGCCTGTTCTCTGGCTTATCCTGCCTGGGAGCCTCTGGCAGTGTTCTTGACCTCTGAGCCAGGCTTCTTTGAGCTATACCGCCAGCTAGACTCTCCTGTTAGCTCAGGGCCTCTTTTGTAATTTAATAATCTCATTCTCGAGGGCTTTTCTAATCACCTTCCAAAACCTCATCTCCAAATACCATTACATTAGTTTTAGGCTTTCAGCATAGTGAACTTTAAGATACCAAGTACATTCTGTCTGTTGGAGAGACTAAGTTGCTTCCTGGTGCTTTCCTGTGTAGCCCTTCACTGTTACCTAAGAAATTAGATATTGTTATATAACCATAGCATAGTAACATTTATTGGGCCCACATTTCATTTTTATTTCACCTCCCAGTTTCTTCTTCAGGCTATAATCTAGGATTAGCTGTTGTGCTTGGTTTTCTGGAGTGTCCCTTTGTCTTATAACATGCACATTTGAGATATTCTATTTCTCACCCTCTGGCATAATGCCATTTGTTTTCAGTGTGTTATGATTGCCCAGTTTGCCTTCTTGAACAAAACACTGCAGGGAGAGGGCACGCACTAAGGTCTGACTTCGTTATGAAGATTAGTTGGGATCTGCTCTGGAGGTGTCAGCTGAGCTCTGTTGTAATTGCTGTTGGGTTTTCCTCCCTGGCACTTGCTGACCTCTCACTTTTACCTGACTCTCCTATTGAAAGGTAGTAGTCTTTTTTGTTTGTTTTTGAAATAGGGTTTCTCTGTGTAGTCCCGGGTGTCCTAGAACTCACTGTATAGACCAGGCTAGCCTGGGACTGCCTGCCTCTGCCTCCTAAATTCTGGGATTTAAGGTATGAGCCATCATGCCTGGCTTGATGGCACTGTTAATGTTGCAAACCTGCGCTTGTATTATTCTGTTGTGTGCAGGAATGCTTGAGCTATTTTTTTGCCTATAGGACAAATTACATTTTTTTTTTCTTCTTTGTTGTTGTTAGTTTTGAGACAGGGTTTCACTATGCAGCCCTAGGTGAACTTACAGTGATCTGTCTGCTTCTGCTTTTTGAGTGCTGGGATTAAAGGCCTGTGCCACTACTCCTGGATTGTTTTCCTTTAAAGATTTAATTATGCATATCTGTGTTTTGCCTGCATGTGTGTATTATGTGCACTGTGTATGTCTGGTGTCAGAAGAGCGCCCCTAGAATCATAGGTGTGGATAGTTGTGTAACCACGTGAGTGCTTGGAATAGAACCCAGGTCCTCTTCAGGAGAGCTCTAACCACTGAGCCATCTCTCCAGCCCTCAGTGCTGTTTAATTACCATATTTCTTTTTTACTCCTGCTCCTGTTGTCCCAGCTTTGGCTAGTAGGATTCCCTTGAGCTGCTGCATGAATCCAGAGACATCCCCCAAGACTTTGCAGAGAGCTTCCTTACTGTCTAAACCTAGATGCTCAAGTCTCTCCTCTCCCTCTCAGTTCTGGTGTTAGCCAACATCTCCAAGGAGTCCTTAGCTCTCTTAACATGGAATGACATTAAAGATATGAGTGTTCACATCGCTCATTGCGCTCTTTGCTTGCTGGCTTGTTCAGCAAACACGGGAAATAGACATGTGTATGCGGATGTACACAGGCGTAGGCACGCGCATACACATGAGTGTGAATGCAGAGGCCACAGTTTACCCCAGCGCCCCTGCAAGTTTTCTAAATTCTCAGTACTTCTGTGTTTGTCTTCCAGTCAGAACCCTTACCCTCATGTTTGCTTGCTCTCTTTTTAAAACAAAAGTGTGTGTGGGAGTGCATGCGTGTATGCACTTGTGTTTGTGTGCACACACGTATGTGTGTGTACTCTCAGGCCACAGTGCACTTGTGAAGGTCAAAGGACAGCTTTTCAGGAGTTGTCTTGCTCCTTCCACCTTGCTTTTGAGATGGGCTCCCCCCTGTGCTGTTGCTGTCCTGTGCTGTTGCTGTCCTGTAGACTGGCTGGCCCGTTCTCCCATCTCTGCCTGATACCTCCTGCCTTGCCATAGGAATTCTGGTGTAGAATGCTGTGCATCTGGCTTTTTACATGGGTTGCCAGGATGGAAGTCAAATGTCAGGTTTGTGTGGCAAGTGCTTTTACCAGCTGAACCATCTCTCTGGCCCATGTTTGTTATTTCTATGACACACCTAAAATAATTTTAAATTTAAAATCTTTAATTTAGTTTTGGATCCAGGGTCTAGCTTTGGGCTTGGAACTTGTAATTTTCCTGCCTCCACTTCTGTGGTGTTGGGTTGGGGCGGTTCTAGGTTAGTAGTGGGCGTTTAACATGTAGTAGCTCCTGGGTTTGTACCTCAGCAGCACACACACACACACAGTGAAAACAAACACAAGAGTACCCCTTCTTGCTTGCACTATTGGCTTTATACAGGGACTTGCTGTGTGGACCAGACTGGCCTTGAAATTGAGATGCTCCTGCCTCACCCTCTTGAGTGCTGGGGTTACAGGTGTGTGCTACCACACACAGGTGTTCTGTGTTCCCTAGCTTTCAGTGAACATCCTTCTAGATCTCTCTCTAAACATGCATAATTTATCACGTTTATATTACACCATTCTATAACTCACTCCCTACTAATTCAGATACCTTTAGTGTCTTCCCATAGTAGTTCACAATTGCTCTGCTCACAAAAAGAAGCCCATGGACTATTTTATGCTGGTTGTAGAATACGACTGTCATTCACTGGACTTGGATTTTAAAAGGTATAGAGTTTTTGCTGCTGAATCTCAAGCTCACATCAACATCTTTGTAACTAAATGTTCATTTTTTCCTTAGGATAGAAGTGGAATTACTGGTCAAAGGGTATGTATATTTTTATGTCTTTGTGATTGTCCAGCAGTTATATGGAATGGTGGTGTCTCCAGGCTAGTATGTCTCCGTAGGACTGTACACTGGAGCCATACAGAGCACTTCAAATGGAGAGGTGCTCAGGGTCAGCTCTCAGAGGACCTGACTTCATGGTTGGATCTAGGATGTACTCAGAGTTTGTAGTTTTTAAAGACTTCATTCTTGTAAATATATGTGTACGTGTGGGTGCTGGGGACTGAGTTCATATACTGAGAGCATATACTGAGAGCAGTATATGTTCCTTACCTCTGAGTCATTTCCACAGCCTGAGTTTATAGTTTTTAAGAGCTCCGCAAGAGATTTTCTTTACAGCCAGTTTGATTGCGTAAAAGCAGTAGTAAATTATTATAATGATAATTTTCTTCTGAAAAATTTTCAGCCATTCAGATCTAGGAGAAGTGGTCCCAGAAGTAAAACCTTCAGACAGCCAAACATCCGTGGCGATTGCAGGTAAAGATAGACCTGGACAAATAAACAAAAACCCCAATTTATATGTATGTGTATTTTTCCTGCATGTATGTCTGTATACCACATGTGTATGGAGCCCACAGAAGCCAGAGGAGGGCACTGGACCTCTTGGAACTAGGGTTATGGATGGCTATGGGCCACCATGTAGTGTTAAGAATTGAACCTAGGTTCTCTCTGCAAGAGCATCAAGTGCTCTTAACCTCTGAGCCATCTCTCCAGCCCCCATACCTGGCTCTTATTTCCTTCTGTAGTTATTTTTTTCTCTTCACACTCACATTTTGAATTCTTAGGAAGATTTTTTTTCTGGTATCTTATTTTAACCCTGAGGGAGATTTTTAATTACTGGACATTGTGGTTTGATTCATGAATTTTTTTGTGCTTCCACTCACATCATCCTGCTTCAAAAAGCCACACCCTCTCATTTTTGTTTTCTTTCTTGCCCCTATTTCCATCTCCAGAAAACATCATCAGAAAAGACAAAGTTTAATGTGTTAGGTTTATTTTAGCACTTGGGTGGCAGAGGCAGATAGATCTCTGTGAGTTTGAGGCCAGCCTGGTCTACAGAGTGAATTTCACGACAGCCAGTGCTATGTAGAGAAACCCTGTTTCAAACAAACAGGTTTATTAATTGTGAAGAAATTATAAGGTTGATAAATAAAAATATTAGAGCTGTAGCTGTATTTCCATCTTAAACTCGGCTCATTCCAAAATCTAACCTGAGGAAATCTAACCCGAGTATTTGAACAATACAGTACAACTCGGGCTGTACTGCTGACAGTTGACCAAAGCACTCTCAGACGAATTCATGGACAGGTTCTAACTGCCTGATGAGGTGAAACACCTGTGTCCTTTCTTTTTAGATTTGGAATGGAGAGAAATGGAAGGAGATGACTGCGGGTTCCATTATGGAGGTAGTAAACTATGGGACTTGGGACAAACACAGACTGGGTTTGGGAAGTGAGGGTGTAATTGGAAAGTGAAAACTAACTAGGATTTGATGGTTTTTATGTTTTATATTGTTAAGATTTCAAGGTATTGCAGTTTGGGTTTGAAAAAAGAGGGTCTGAGTTTCACTTAATTTACTTCTTATCATTGAAATATACATTATTAGATTAATCCCCTTCATTTTCCTTTTTTTTTTTTTTTTTTTTCTCATAGATGGTACAAATGAGGCTCAGGACAATGACTTCCCAACAGGTATACATTTCTCTATTTCTGCTTTTCGTTCTATTGGAGGGAGTACCCTGTAGGTGGTTCTCAAACTTGATTGTATGAATCTCTTCGGTATTTGACTCTAGAGTCCTCTTGGCCATCGTCCCTTTGTGAGCTATTAATAACATTGCTAAAAACAGAACCACTTGTACATTTACTAACTATGGAGTAGCCAGTACATCCTTTAACTTACCTACACCGCCATTTTGAGCCTTTGTGAGTGGAGACTCCCCCTTGTATCCTATTATAACAAGTTCCTGAGGCGATTCTAATGTCCAGCCATCTAGATTTTAGAAACCCTAGTAATAGCTTAGTTTGCATATTGGCTAACTTGGGCCCTGAGCTGCTGAATGGTCTCCTAAGGGCCGAGTGCCTGCTCTGGGCACATATATAGAATGAGGGGTTGTGTGTGAGTGTGCGTGCAGTTGTTGCTTTGATGATCGTGCTACTTGAGCAACAATGGTTACTGTATATCCTTGGCTTCATTTGGGCATAACAGAGAAATCCAAGTAACGGCTATGTAGTTCTGTTTTTATTTATTCTTATAATTACATTTATTTGAGGATGGAGAGCTGGCTCCGTGTTATGGGCATGTTAAGGGCCCTTGTTGCTTTTGCAGAGGACCCAGGTTTGGCTTCCAGCACTCACTTGGTGGCTAAGAGCTCTGTTGTTACTGCAGTTCCAGAAGGATCAGTGCCCTCTTCTGGCATCTTTGGGCACTGCATACACATAGTGTATACGCACGTACGCGCACCAAGCCATACACACAAAATAAAAATAAAACTTTAAAATGTTTTTTTTTTTTCCTTATGTGTTTGTGTGCACATGTGCAGGTGCACGGAGGTGAGAGGATAATCTGAGAATCTGTTTTCTCCTTCTGCCATGTAGGTGCAGGGATCAAACTCAGGCCATCAGGTTTGGAGACAAGCGCTCTTACCTGATGAACCATATCACAGGCCAGGTGTTCTGTTTTTAAAACAAGTTCACAGTCCCCTTGGTAACTTGTCAAGTGGTCCTTCAGTCATACTGCTGTAGAACTTGGAGCCCTGAGCTGACAAGATGGCTCAGGGGTAAAAGTACTAGCTGCCAAGCCTGATGGCCAAAGTTGTAACCCAGGACTCCTACAGGTTTTTCTCTCTCTTCTGTGCATGTGCCATGGCTCATAGGTGGAAATAAATTTAGAATTCTGAGTCCTAAAATCAGTGCTATGGGACACCTATGGTGGTGTATGCCTGTCGTCACAAGGTAGAGGCAGGAAGATTGAACAAAACTGGGGAACAGCCTCACCATCATCTTGAAAGAAGAAGAAGTAAAAAAGAGCTAGGGGTATTGCTCAGTAGTGGAATTCTGCCTAGCATGTGGGTTCCAGCTCAGTACTGCAAAACAAACAAACAAACAAACAAAAAACCAGTCAGTCACTAAATACAAGCAAGCCACTTACACTGGTAAGATGCCAGGCCAAGACCCAGGAACAGTTAGAACTTTTATGAACATCAACTTGTAAAAGTTTGTATTATATAGGGTGGCATTTGAATATCTAAATCATTCAGTATCTACCGAGCAACAGTCAACACCAAACATTTTATTGTCACTGTATTAGTCAGGGTTCTCTAGAGTAACAGAACTTATAGAATGAACTTACAGACTTTTAAGAATGACTTTCAGGATTTGGCCCAGTTCATCCAACAATGGCTGGCTGTGAACAGAAGTAGTTGTTTAGTCTATGAGGCTGATGTCTCAGCTGGCCTTCAGTATATGCTGGAATTCTGAAGAAGTAGGCTTTAATGCCAGTGAAGGAATGGGCTTGCTAGCAAGAGCAAAAACTGCCTTCTTCTATGTCTTTATATAGGCTTCCAGCAGAAGTTGTGGCCTTGATTGGAGGTGGGTCTTCCCAACTCAAGAGATCTGGATTAGAAGTTGATCTTTCCACTTCACATTAAGCAAAAGTACCTTACAGATGTGCCCTCCATTTCTGGGTGTTAGTTAATTCTGGATGTAGGTAAATTGACAGCCAAGAATAGCCATCACAGTCACTTGAATCCAAGTAATTAACAGAGGAGTTTTTACACAAACAGTCCTAACAATTCTGAGGCTAGCATGAGCTACATAATGAGGCTGTCTTAAAATATTAGAGCTTGATGTCACACATGCTGACACACGACTGTAGTCCCAGCACTCAGGGAGGCAGAGGCAAGTGGAACTCTGTGAGTTCGAGGCTAGCATGGTCTACAAAGCAAGTCCAAGACAGCCAAGGCTACACAGAGAAATCCTGTCTCAAAAAACCCAAACCAGCCCAAACAAAAAAATCCAGAGGTGCTGGGTGTAGCGTGCACACCTGAAACAGGTGGAACTATAATTTTGAGGCTGCCCTGGTATACATAGATTGAGGATAGCCAGGGCTATAGAGTGACCTTCAGGAGAGCCAGGGATTTGGAGAGCTACTCTGTCAACAAAAACACTTGAAAATAATAATAAAAATTTAAGTATATATATTAACATATCTTGATATATAAGGAAAGTTGAGATGTGGCTTAATGGTGGCTTAACATTTGCCTGGTGTGCAGAAAGCTCCCAGTCTTCACAACACAAAATCTCAATTTACAGCACAAGCCAGAGCCCTGCACTACTATTACTACTAGTATTGGCTTTGCAAAAAGGTGCTGAGGTATGATTATTGTTTTCCTTTAAAAATAGTCTCCAGTTTATTGACAAAGATAAAAGCACATTTACCAGACAACCCTGGTGACATTTTTTCCTCCAGGTTTTGAGGCCGGCTTTTGCTATGGATCTCATGCTGGTCTTGAATTTACAACAGTCCTCCTGTTTAAACCTTTTGAGTGCTAGAATTACAGACATGTTCTACCATGCCCAACCCTGGTTCCTGATTGTGCTAGAGCGTGAGGGATGGAGAACCTTGTTGTAGCCTGGGTTGAGGTCAGAGAAGTGGAGTTTGCATTCAGCACCTAGGTAACAGGTGCTGCCCATTCTAATTACTTAAATTCTCACTCAGATTTAGATGTCCAGAGTCTAGGAAGAATAAAAAGTACTGCATTTACATGAACTCTCTTGATTCTTAAATGTAACTACCAAGTTTCCCTGTTCTCTCCCCCACCCCCTTTCTTAGATAAGCTCTTACAGTGTGATCCTGGTTGGCCTGGAAAGCTCTGTGGAGACTAGGTTATCCTTGAATTCCTAAGACATCTGCCTGCCTCTACTTCCCTTATACTGAGAGTGCATCACCATGTCTGGCTGTAGATTTTTTTTTAGGTTTACTTATGTGTATGGGTGTTTATCTTTCTGTGGCTATATGTATGTGAGTGGTGGTACCTGCAAAGGTTTTAGAATTCCCTGGAGTTACAAGCAATGTGAACTACCTGAGCAGTATGTGCTTTTAACTGCTGAGTCATTTTGCTAGCCCATTTTCTTTTCTATATTAATGTCTCATACAGTTTAGCTACGTGATGCAATTGATAAAGGTTTTACCCTCTGCCATGATCTTAGGTCAGCCTAGCATATTATCCTGGGCCCCTTGGACCTCCATACTGTTCTCAGGAATGTCGTCTTCAACCCTTCTCTGCTAGGTTTTTCCTCTCCAGCTCTGCCTTAGCCCTGACTTGAGAACAAAGGCTAACATTTATGTCTCCATTTATTTTTTCTGCAGTGGAGAGAAGCAGGCTTCAGGAAATGCTGTCCTTGTTGGGACTGGAGACATACCAGGTACAGAAGCTCACCCTCCAGGACTCCCTGCAGATCAGTTTTGACAGCATGAAGAACTGGGCTCCTCAGGTTCCCAAGGACCTTCCCTGGCATTTCCTCAGGAAGCTGCAGGCACTCAATGCTGAAGCCAGGAACACCACTATGGTGCTGGACATGCCTCCAGATGCCTGGCTTGCAGAGAAAGAGAGCCAGATGGAGGAGGAGATGATCTATTGGGACCCGGCTGAGGATATCGCTGCTGATGACATCTACTCCTTTTCTGAGCTGCCCATGCCTGACACACCTGTGAACCCCCTTGACCTTCTGTGCGCCCTCCTGCTGTCTTCAGACACCTTTCTGCAGCAGGAGGTCCTGCTGAAGATGTCCCTCTGTCAGTTTGCACTCCCACTTGTGTTGCCTGATTCTGAAAACCACTACCACACCTTTCTGCTCTGGGCCCTTCGGGGTGTTGTGCGGACGTGGTGGTTCCAGCCCCCGAGGGGCCTTGGGAGTTTTCGAGAAGACAGTGTGGTCCTTTCCAGGGTGCCCACCTTTGCCTTCGTGCGCATGGACATCAGCAGCAACTCCAAGTCCCAGCTGCTCAATGCCATCCTCAGCCCGGCTCGCCGGCAGTGGGATTGCTTCTGGCATCGGGATCTCAATTTAGGCACCAATCCTCGAGAGATTGCGGATGGGCTAGTAGAAATCTCCTGGTTTTTCCCCAGTGGTAAGGAGGACCTGGATATTTTCCCAGAGCCCGTGGCCTTTCTGAACTTGAGAGGTGACATTGGGTCTCATTGGCTGCAGTTCAAGCTCTTGACAGAAGTCTCCTCGGCTGTGTTTATTTTGACTGACAATATCAGTAAGAAGGAATACAAACTGCTGTACTCCATGAAGGAGTCAACCACGAAGTACTACTTCATCCTGAGTCCCTACCGAGGGAAACGGAATACGAACCTTCGCTTCCTCAACAGGTTGATCCCTGTGTTGAAGATAGACCACTCTCACGTCCTGGTGAAGGTGAGCAGCACTGACAGCGAGAGCTTTGTGAGGCGGATCCGAGCAATTATGTGCAGCGTGGCACGCTCTCCCTGCAGGAGGGTGTCTGTGGAGGACATGGCACACGCAGCACGCAAATTAGGCCTCAGAGTCGACGAGGACTCTGAGGAGTGTCAGAAGGCGAAGGACCGGATGGAGAAGATCATCAGGAAGATCAAGGATGTGGATGCCTACAAGAGGGATGAGCTTCGGCTGCAGGGGGACCCTGCAAGGAAGGCAGCCCAAGTTGAAAGAGAGTTCTGCCAGCTCCAGTGGGTCTCAGAGCCCCCGGAGAAGCACCGGGCTGAGCTGAGACGCCGGGTCCTAGAGCTCCGGGTGCAGCAGAATGGCCAGGAACCCACCTCAGGGGTGCAGGAGTTCATCCTGGGGATAAGCAGCCCCTCCCTGGGTGAGAGGCAGTATTTCCTGAGATGGATGGAGTGGGGGTTGGCTCGACTAGGCCAGCCAAGGCCGAGACAGCCTCCAGAGACACTTCTCACTCTGAGACCGAAACTTGGTGGGGCCTCAGACTTGAATGAGTCACTCTGGCCTGAGCCCTTGGGAGTGGAGCACTTTCTGCGGGAGATGGGGCAGTTCTATGAGGCAGAGAGCTGCCTGGTGGAGGCAGGGAGGCTGCCTGCTGGCCAGAGGCGCTTTGCCCACTTCCCAGGCCTGGCTGTGGAACTGCTGCTGGGTGGGCTGCCCCTGGAGCTGGTCGATGGGGCTACTCTGAGCATCCCTGTTCGCTGGGTCACTGGGCTTCTCAAGGAGCTGCATGTCCGTCTGGACAGGAGATCTCGACTAGTGGTTCTGTCTGCCCTGGGGGTGCCAGGCACAGGGAAGTCTACACTTCTTAACACCATGTTTGGCCTGAAGTTTGCCACTGGGAGGAGCTGTGGTCCCCGGGGGTCCTTCATGCAGCTCCTCCCTGTGGCTGAGGGCTTCAGCCAGGACCTGGGTTGTGATCACATCCTGGTAATAGACTCTGGGGGTTTGCTCAGTGGGGCCTTAGCCTCTGGTGGAGACAGGTTTGAACTGGAGGCTTCCTTGGCCACGCTGCTAATGGGGCTAAGCAATGTCACTGTGGTCAGTTTAGCGGAAACAAAGGACATTCCGCCAGCTATTCTTCATGCATTTCTGAGGTTGGAGAAAATGGGGCACATGCCCAACTATCAGTTTGTATACCAGAGCCTTCATGACCTGCCTGTCCCCAGTCCCAAGCCGAGAGACAGGAGGCAGCTCCTGGATCCGCCCAGCGACCTGAGCAGGGCTGCTACCCACATGGAGAAGCAAGGCGGCAGCTTCCGGACACTGGCAGGCCTGGCAGAGAGGCAGCATGTCTGGCACATCCCAGCCCTGTGGCATGGAGCCCCCCCCATGGCTGCTGTGAGCCTGGGCTACAGTGAGGCCATTTTTGAGTTGAAGAGATGCCTGCTAGAAAACATCAGGAATGGCTTGTCCAACCAAAACAAAAACATTCAGCAGCTCATTGAGCTGGTGCGGAGGCTGTGAATGGGCTGTGAATGTTTTGAGTGTAGGGCCTCCTGTTATGACAGGCCAGCAAGGCTGTGTCTGGCACCTGAGTGCTGGCTGGTGCTTGCTGCACGTGGGAAGGAAGAGCAGTAACAGACAGGAGTTAAGGGCCTCTTCACAGTGTTAAGAAGCAATCTTGGGCCAGCTCAGATATATTGAGAATAATCAGAGACCCAGCATTGGGGAATACAAGCAGTAAGTTGATCTCCATTCCTAACTCCTGTCAGGGGTCCTGGCAGTTGGTCCAAAGTGGAGCTGCTTCTTCCTTGGCCCCTGGAATTAGGGAATGGCTCCCTTCGTCACCGAAGGTGCTGGCAGACAGGGATTGCGGGCTGTCCCACAGAAGCAGAAGCGGCTTTGCTTCCACTCAATCCACAGGTCCTTTGTGGACCAGCCTTCAAGGTTTTGGTGTTGTGACACTGAAGTGCAAGGCACTGCCAAGGCACTGAGTTATATACTGTTGTATGACGCGCTCCCTGACCCTTGCCCGGGAAGTGTTCATCAGTTACCCTTTTGTGCTCCAGCACTTTGTCATAATTCTTCCTCAACACTTCATGGCACATTGTCACTTGTGTGTTTACTGTCTGCCCCTAGACTGTGAGCTGCTTGAGGGCAGAGCCTAAGCACCATACAGCTCTGGGTCCCTAGGACCTGGCACAAATAGGCGCTTAATAAATGTTTGTTGAATTAAGGAGTTGAATGAATGCTCAAATGATAGTAGTGTGCAGGTTCTGTCTCCCTCTGCCGTCATTGTCCTTGCGCCTGAAGAGGGGTCTGGGTACAGGCTTTTACTGGGAAACAGAACTGCCATAGTAACTTTAGTCCTTACCCCGTTCTGTGGTTGACCCTAGACTGCAGTACCTGCGTGGCAGAACACGAGAGTACCTGCTGTACACTCTAAAGTCTTCCCCAGTACTCTGAAATCTCACTGCAACAAACCAGCCACTGTTCGAGACAGATGCTTGCTCAGGGACCTTCGGCTCTTTCTCTTCTGGTTCTCCAACTGGGGTCAGCCATCACGTCACTGAGTTTCAGAGCCCTGCTCTGCCTAGATCTCAGGAGGCCTGGGAGTTTCTCCTTAACTGTACCTTGCTGCTGAGGCTTTGGGGTTTCCTTTCATCTGTTTCTTGTCTTTAGAGAAGTCAAACAGTGGCCTGAGTGCCTCCCCTGTGTCTTGTCCCTCTACTAGACTCTTTAAAGGTGCCCTTGGCTCCAGAGTACTCACCTCCTCTGTGATCTGGAACCTTTTCTTGAACCAAAGGCCCTGCTACAGTCTTCTGGCCTGGCTCCCTTGGTGTCCTAGGATGACCACTTGATGCCCTGGAGATCTGGTAGTAGGTCTGCTCATGGGGCAAAAGGGAAGCAATCCTGAAGCTTTGCAAACCTGCTGTTTGACTAAGTTTAAGAGAAGGAATTTCTGATCCTCAGACCTAGAAACTCTGATCTGCCTAGAGCATTAAAATAACTTGTAACGTGCTGATTCAGTTGGAAATAGCAAACCTTTTCCCCACCTTTTTAAAATTTTACTTTTGCCAGCTAGGCATCGTGGCCCACACCTTTAATCCCAGGACTCACTCAGAAGGCAGAAACAGGTGGTTCTCTGTATGTTCGATACCGGCCTGGCCTGCAAAGTGAGTTCAAGGACAGCCAGCGCTGCATAATACAGAGACCCTGTCTCAAAAACTACAGAGCCACAGACACTTCCCTGGCACCCTCTGCACTGCAGGAATCTCACCCAGCGTCTTCCTAGCCCCAAGTTCAAGCACAGGAAAGACATCTGAGAAATGTTGCATATAGGGGCCTGTGAGATGGTTCAGTAGATGCAAGCACCTGGTAACTTGAATTTGATCCCTGGAACTCACACAAAACTGGAAGGAGAGAACTATCGCCATAAAGTTGCCCACTAACCTCCACACGTGCCACACATGCTCATAATAAAACTAGGGTATTCACCCTCAGGGTCTCCCACTCGTAAGTTCAACAACTGTTGAGTTTCAGCCAGTATGCTTCAAGCTTGTTTCATACTGTGCCTAAAATCTGAAACATGGAGGGCAGGAGTCATGACAGCTTAGAAAAAGATTCTGTAGACTGGGAATGGCGGTGCATAGCTGTGTTAGCAGCACTTGAGAGACGATCCAAAGTTCAGGGTCTGTCCACAGCCCAGAAATAAAATTCAATCTGGATTCCTAAGATTAATATACATGCAGAGAGTTTGTAATTGTATAACTTTTCACTGCTTTTCAAAGGGGCACAGATAATGCGACAGGGTGTGTTTGTGGCACATATCTGTATGCTGAGTATTTGGGAAAATAAGGAAAGAGGATAGTTCAAGGGCAGCTTGGGCTACACAGTAAGACCCTATCTAAAAATAACTACTCAGGAGGCAGAGGCACCTAGATCCCTGTGAGCCCAAGGCCAGTCTGGTCTACACAGTGAGCTCCAGATCCTGTCTCAACACAAAGCCAAATAACAATAAACCTAATTAAGTTATTCCATTTATCACCAGGACACATCTGCTTTATGGAACAAACCTGGACAACAGGCCAGAAGTGTGGAGGTTCCTTTGGAAGCAGAAAGTTTGGAAGAATTCTGTGACCTTAGAGTCAAGCTGAGACCATTGACACTTAGATTGAGGAACAGAAAAGGTCAGCCTGAGCTGGCTGACTTCCAGGAAGTAACTTGCATGTTCACCCAGCCCATTTCTTAGGTTTCTAGCCCAAGACCTGTGAGAGGATTTCAGGGATACTCTTAGCAATCAAACTTTCTAAGTGCCCCTGGCTCTGATGTCAGGAGAGAGCATTCTTAGGGCTCCAGAACTGAAGTTAACTGCAGTGTGTCCAAATCCACACCTAAGCCCCTGTGGAGCTCTCTTCTGCTTTAACCTGTGGGGTTCAGTGGTTGACTTCCCAGGAAAAGCACTGGGTTTCTTGTATACTGCCTGGATAAGATGACTTGCCAGGAAGCAGGTGTACTAAATGAGCATCAGCCCTTCTGGGTTGATTTAAGTCAGTTTGTAAAGAACCAAAGGCTGGATTTGATGGTGCATTTGAGAGGCCAAGGAGAACCAGTTGTTCATGAGTTAGAGACCAGATTGGACTACACTCAGGCTGAGAAAAACACAAGCGAAAGCTGTTGCCTGTACTCAATCTTCCTGGATTCTGGTAGTTTCCAGAAAACACTCCTTGGGTTCTCGGCTGGATTGTTGCTCTTGTGCAGTCACTCTGTAACCCAGGTTTTAAACACTGTCTATGTGAGACAGGCTATGCGGGGATAGATAGATCTTTTTAAAGACATCTAGACTACAGCTAGGGCCTTCCTTCTGGTGGGCCAAGGGCAGCAGGCCTGCGGAAGAGCCAGTCTTTCCCTCAGGAAGGTCTGCAGATAGGAGGATTGGGACAGCCTCCCAAAAAACAGTTCGTGGGCTGGAGAGATGGCTCAGTGTTTAGGAGCACTTACTACTGCAGAGGACCCGGATTCTGTCCAAGCCCATACATGGTGGCTCATAACTTTTCCCCTCCTGGCCTCCCACCCAGCACCAGGCATACACACACACACAAACACACACCCCACTAATCTGTTGGGGAAAATTTTAAAAAATCACGTGTACCTGCTTTCTCACAGGCTGGCTGGGCTCTATCAAGAGTCTGGAACTTCTGAGAGCATAGGCTACTGGTTGTCATGTGGGGAACGAGAACTTATGTCAGAGAGAGCAGTACATACTAGCTTGGCATTGGTCCTGGAGGAGTGCTCTGGCCATTCCTGTGGGGATCACTCCTCGATGAGGCTGCTCCATTCCCATCAGTCACTTACCTAGCCACAGGCTGATGCCTCTCCCTCATGGTAACATGGTTCTTAGCCTTCACCCTTTCAAAAGTGGTACAGAAATTCAAGATATGGAAAGAGCTCATGCTCTGAACAAGGCCTGAGCACAGGACCATGTGACCCTGGGGCCTCTGTCGTCTTGCTGGCAAAGCCTGGAGATGCTGCCTTGTATGGTGGATAGGAGGAGCAGTGCACGAAAATACGGGCATGCTATTGAAAAGATGTCTCTCAGAAAGCTTCTGCCTGGAGCTGGGGGAACGGTTAAGAGCACTTTGCTCTTCTAGAGAACTTGCACTTGCAGCATCCATACCAGGCAGCTTAGAACTCCCCAGCTCCAGGGGATCCTAACACCCTCTTCTGGCCTCCACAGGCACCTGCACACACCAGGCATACAATCATAGACACACAAAAATAAATGTTAAAAATGAAACTGCCACTGGTTGGGCTGGGAAACGGCTCAATGGGTAATGTGTTGGCTGTGCATGAGGGTCAGACTTGGGAGGCCTCAGATCTGCATAAAGGCTTGACATCCCTTTGCTTAAGGGAGGGAGATGCATGCCTTTAATCTCAGCACTTGCGAGGTAGAGGAAGACGGTGTTTGTAGCAAGCTCCAGGCCAGTCAGAGATGCACAGTCTGAAAAAAACAAAAGGAATACAGGATCCCTGAAGCAAGCTGGTGAGCCAGGCTAACTGAATTGGTGAGCTCTGCAGAGGTTCCGAGAGACCATGCCTGTGGGAATCTAGTGAGGAGTGACAGAGGAAGACCCCGACATCATGGCTTGAATAGAGAGAACACATTGTGCTAATGCCTGGAGGGGAAATGAACCCCAAGCACGGTCTTCATCCCTCATGTAGCCAGTCCCAGCTGCCACCTGAGCAGAGTGCATGACTTTGTCACTTCATCTTTATGAGACTCCAGTAGCACAAGGCTCTGTTCTTTCTACTCTCTGCTTCAGAGGATCAATAAAACAAAAACAAGCAAAAGAACAGTAAGACACCTCCCCCACCCCCGGCCAGCCAAACAAACCCAGAGCCATTTAACTTTTCTGTGGTAATGTGGTGTGAGTTTTCACATGTTTATTTTTCAAGTGCTGGGGGTTGAGCCCAAAGCCTTACACATGTGCTCTACCCCTGAGCTACATCCTCAGCCCCATCCCTGACCCCTATTTTACAGAGGAGGGAGCTTGGGCACAGGCAGGCAGTCATTGCTCACGTTACACAGCTAGGAAGTTCAGATGCCACATAAATTTGCCGTGTTAGAGCAAATTTACATCATTTGTCAAACTGAAATCACACTATGAGAAATTAAATAGGATCATATAGGAAAAATTAAAAGACTACATTTGCAAGGGGTTATGCATGGACTTTGAAAAAGATCACATCCCTGTAAGTTCCCTTATCTACTATTTGGAGTCTTTAGTCTTAAAAAATAAAATAAAATACTATCAGTGAGGTACATATGAAGGACCCAGAGTCAAGTGGCCAGTGGAATTTTTGACCCTAGAAACATGGATGGAAGCCAATAAATTGGGCACTCTGCTTTTGCCTCACTGTCTTTGGAGGCACTAACTGTCTGCCTTTATTTCCATTTCCCTCCCTATAGGTCTAATCATTCTCCTTCAGGAAACATTGGGTGCAAATACAGCTAGGTGACCCATGCACTTCACATGGTTTAGGCTAATGGAATCCATAGCAGCTGCCATTCACTAAATGCTCTCTTCTGTTTGTTTTTGAGACAGGGTCTCTCTGTAAGCCAGGATAGCCTGGAACTAGGAAGCTCTACCTGTCCCTGAACTCAAAGCAGTCCTCCTGCCTCAGCCTCCCAAAAGCTCAGATTATAGGAGGGAACTACCACACCTGACTATTAAATGCCTTTATCCAAACAGCCCTAAGAAGTGGTTACTCTCTCCAAGTTTGTGTGTGTGTGTGTGTGTGTGTGTGTGTGTGAACACACGTGGAGGTCAGATAACAGCTTTGTGGGAGAGTGTCTTAGTTACTATTCTATTACTGTGAAGAGACCATGACCACGGCAATCCTTATAAAAGAAAGCATTTGAGGCTGGCTTACAGTTTCAGAGGTTTGGGCCATTTTCATCATGGTGGCGTGCATGTGTGCAAGCAGGCAGGCATTATGCTGGAGAACTCAAACAGTTTCATTCCCTCGACTGGAGCCTAATGGGGTCATTCTCATTTAAATGACCACAGAGAAGTCCTGTCCTTCCACCTTTGCAGAGGCTCTAGGGAAGGAACCTTGGGCAGCAGCTGCCTCATCAGCTGAGCCATCTCACTAGCCCTGTGGGTGAGATGTCCCATTTCAGGCTGGCCCTGAACTCAGATATTTGCCTGCTTCTGCCTCCTGAGTACTGGGATTAAAGGAATGCCCCACCAAACCCGGCTGGAAAGGTTGCTTTGAAGGTGCTATTTAAAATGAGTTTGCTTCTGAAGGCTCCTATCACTCAATAGATTTTTGTTATAACGGGAGACAGACTTTAGAGTCCATGTGCTTTTTTTTTTTTTTTTTTTTTTTTTTTAGTACAGTGAGTTCTAAAATAAAATATCCACGGTGCTATTCCCGGACACCAATTACATCGGCGTTGCTATACCCTTATAAATTTCCTTGCCATTAAAATTTTTCTTCCTTGTCTGGCTCACCTGCTAAGATACACCCTCAACACACTGCCTGTCTGTCCCCTTATTTTAAAAGATTAGGAGCCAGCTCAGCATCCTCTGCTCAACACGAAGGCAAAGACTTCATTCCCCACCCAAAGGAGGCTGATGCTGGAGTCTTGGATATTCCAGGCAAGACGCTGGCTCGGGTGGGAGAGAAAGCATGGCGTGATGGGGTCTGAGGACCTGCGCGTTTTCTCTTCAGTACTCAACAGGACACGAAAGCCTCTCCTATCACCTCCTCTTTGAGGATAAAACCCTCTTTTTTTTTTTTTTTTTTCCTAGACAGGATTTCTCTGTGTAACCCTGGCTGTCCGGGAACTTGCTTTGCAGACCTCAAACTCACAGAGATCCTTCTGCCTCTGCCTCCCGAGTTCGGGGATTAAAGGAATGTGTCACTATGCCTAGCTAAACCTCATGTTTTATATCACCAAATATTCACATTTAAAACCCAACAGCAAGCCGGGCGTTGTGGCACAGGTTTATAATCCCAGCACTGGGATTACAAAGCGAGTTCGAGAACAGCCAAGCGTACACAAAAACCCAAAAATGCAAACAAACAAACAAACAAACACACCCAACAGCAGACCCGACCAGGGAAACTGCTGGGCATCACTAGCCCACGCCACGCCCTCTCCCTCACCAGGTTCCTCGCCCCGCCTGGGTGTTCCCATTAGTTCCTGTCCTACGTCACCTCCTTCCCGCGCCTGCGCACTGACGCGTCCCGCGCTGCGCCGGCCCAATATGGCGTCGTCCGCGGCCGTCCGTACGCTGGGCGTGCGGGTGAGTGGCCTGCGGGCGGCCGGGCTGGGGCCGCCGCCCGGTATCCGCTCACTCCCCATCTCTCCACAGGCGCTGGCCTGCAGCCGGGAGCTGCCTTGCGCGTGGCGCGCCCTGCACACCTCCGCCGTCTGCGCCAAGGTGAGGTCAGCGGGCGGGTCCGCGGGCTGGGGGCGCCTGGGCCCGGCTGGCCCGTGACGGCTCCTTTGCTCCTAGAACCGGGCGGCGCGAGTCCGCGTGGCCAAGGGGGACAAGCCGGTGTGCTACGACGAGGCGCACGCCCCGCACTACATCGCTCACCGCAAGGGCTGGCTGTCGCTGCACACAGGTGAGGGCGCCTGCGAAGGACCACCACCCAGGCTGACCGGGTGACACTTTTACCTGCCCTTGGAGGCCCAGATCCCAACTTTGGGGTTAGAAGACCTTAACTTCTGGGTAGGAAGCCGGGCTTGATGGCGAACGCACTCGGAGGTTGTATGGTGAGACCCTGTCTCAATAGTAATAAAAAGACATTTGGTTATGGGCCTGGAAAGGTGAGGATCCGCCCCAGCTCACCAATGGTGAGTGGTGCTGTAACCGCAGCTGGAGGGGGGGTGAGGACCAAGGAGGCATGCCGGCGGTTCTTGGGGTCACTGGCCAGCCAGGCTCGAAAGAGCAGCTGTTTTGCCGAAAAATAATAAACAGCAAATAAATGGCGAGCGATAGAGAAACACATTGACTGTTAACCCCTGGTCTTCTCCATACGTCCATCGAGGGAGCACACATACACATTACAGCGTGACCCCCAGAGCAGGATGTTGAAAGGAATTTGAACATTCCTTGTTCAAGTCTTCCTTGGGTCGTCTTAGAACACAGTATCTTCTTGCCTACAAGCAAGATTTGGCATTGCTATGGTAAGCCGTAAGTTCCAGAGATGTGTAATAGCCCAGAGGCGATGATGAAGTAGCGAAGTCTGTGGAATCCTAGACCCGGAGAGTCTAGGTAATGCAGCATTCATGAAAGCACGGAACTCTGCCTCACACATGCACTGCCGCCTTCATTACTCCAGAACCCACATTTGCAGACTGTTTCCCCTTCCTCTCCTCTATTTTTTTTTCTTATTCATTTACATTTCAGTATGAGAGTCTGTACAATTTGTCTGAGTCAGTTCTCTCCTACCACATGGATGCCAGGGATCAAGAAAACACCTTACAGGCTGAGCCATCCTTAAGAGAGTCTGGAAGTGTACCCCAGGCTGCCTGGGAACTCTCATTTTTCTCAGTGCTGGGCGTATAGGTACGTACCATATCGCCAGCCTACTTATCCTTCTGTGACACTGGAGTTTCAACTCCCAGTCTATACGTTGGCTGTACATGTGTGTGAGTGCAGGTGTCCATGAATGACCCTTGACGCATGTGAGAGCCAGGCCTTGCCTTCGTTTGGGGCAGGTCTCTGTTGACAGCACCTGCGTTTGCCAGGCCAGCTGGCAGACTTCTGGGGACTCTCCTGCCTCTGCCTCCCGCCTCACAGTAGGAACATGGGGATTACAGGTGCTCCTCCCCACGGTCATGACGACCTGTGTGTGAGGATCCAGCTCCAGTCCTCACGCTTGCAGGGCGGAAGGTGCACCCCCTGAGCTGTCTGCCCCCCCCCCCCCAGCCCTTGCATATTCGTACAGTGTTATCTCAGAGTCATTCAAGGTCACACAGAGAGGTGGGCAGAGCAAGGTTCACATATGATTTCCCAGCTGTGGCAGGACAAGGTTATGCTGCAAAATGTGCCCTTTTGTCTGGAGCCGCATTTCGGACACTGCTGTGCCTTGTGTTGGGGAGGTGGCACTCTGAGTGGCCCTGAAATGGTCTAGTGTTCCTGTGAGCTCAAGACTGCGGTGCCTTGTGGAGAACATTTTGTTAGATAACTTCACTTGGGCCTGAATCGTGGGAGCTCGGTATTAATGAGTGCGCCATATACATCAGCAGTGCCGTTAAACAGAAAGACATGTAAAATTCCGTATTAATCTGTTGAAAAACATTCTGAGTAGAGGCTGGCACAAACCTTGCTGTGAATTACCTCTGGGAGTGGCTCAGCTCACTAGCGGTGTGTAATGTAGAACATAAGTAGTATACTACCGAGAGATCTGTATTTTCTTTGGCATGTGAGTTCTCCCCTTGAATTAGTGTTCAATAGAATGTACATATTTAAATTAAAACTCAGGTTCTTGGGTTCAGTGGCCTGCACCTTCCATCCCCCAAGGGGCGTAAGACTGCAGCTTGGAGGTTGTACTCAACTGCGTACCTGGCATGTGTCAGCCTTTTGTAAGATGGGGATGGTGGCAGTGCTGACATCAAAGGATCGATGTGAGGGATAATGTGGTGTTTCTAACGCTATTTAAATTTTAATGTATGCAAGTGCATGCAGTGCGTGCCATGGTGCACCTGTGGAGGTCAGAGGGCAGCTTTCAGGAGCCAGTGGTCTCTTTGCACCTTACAGAGACAGGGTGCCTCTGTGTCTGCTGGGGCTTGTACGCCGGGCATTTGTTGAGCTTCCTGGGCGGTCCTCCCGTCTCCACCTGCCATCTTACCTACAGGTGCTGGGCGTGCAGATGTGTGCCACTGCATCTGGCTTTGTCCTGGGGAGGCGGGGACCAGTGCGATGAGTGGGATTGCCTCATGGGTGAGAGCAGGGGCGCTCAAAGGCAGCTACGACACTGGAAGTACGTCTGGCTTCTTACGGTGTGTTTGAGCATTGAACTCAGGTCATTCGACTTTCACAGCCCCCGTGCTTTGAATTTTAAAATGTTATCCATACCCCATTAGAAGAAAAGGGGAACGACTGTGCGCAAGGCGTAGAACTGAATGCCCAGTCCTGTTGGATGAGGCCTGGAGTCTGCCCAGCCCCTTGGCTGACTCTTCTATGGTGTCCTCTCCAGGTAACCTGGATGGAGAAGATCACGCGGCGGAGAGAACACTGGAGGACGTTTTCCTTCGGAAGTTTATGCAGGGCACCTTCCCAGGCTGCCTGGCCGACAAGATTGTTCTGAAGCGCCGGGCCAACCAACTGGATATCTGTGCCCTGGTTCTGAGGCAGCTGCCCCCACACAAATTCTACTTTCTTGTGGGCTACAGTGAGACTCTGCTGTCACACTTTTATAAGTGTCCTGTGCGACTCCACCTTCAAACTGTGCCCTCCAAGGTCGTGTACAAGTACCTATAAAGCGCTCCCCTTCATCCAGCTGTACCCTTCCAAGGCCCAAAGAATCCAAGTAAGCCAAAGGCCTTCTCCCAGAGGATGGAGGCCTTGGCTCCAAGCTGCTGTTGAATAAAGACCCTGCTAATGTTCTGTCCCACTGTCTCTTTTCAAGAGTTTATTTTTGATTATATGAAGGTAGGTGTCTCTGTGTGTATGTGAGTGAGTGGGAGGCATTGGATATTTCTGGAGCTGGAGTTACAGGTGACTTTTCTAAGATATATATATATTATATATCATATATATATATATGATATATATATACACACACACTTTTCTAACATTGTGTGTGTGTGTGTGTGTGTGTGTGTATGTCATTCTTGTTTTGTTTTGAGACAGGGTTTCTCTTTGTAGCCCTGGCTGTCCTGGAACCAGCCTCTACCTCCTGAGTGCTAGGATTAAAGTGCTAGGATATCACTGCCCAGCTTTAAAAAACAAAAACAAAACTTGATAAGGGAGTTTGAGCAGAAGTACCCTGTATGGGTATGGACAATCCTTTCCCCAGAAGACAGTTACTAGATGGAAATCTCCGTGACAGGCATTTGGTGCCTCCCTATGCATTATTGATCAGAAAGGCCTCAGAACCAAAACAACACAGGGCATTGTCATCACTATTTGTTGCTCCCCATAACTAGATTGTAAGATTTTACTGCCAAAGATGCCATTCAGTGTAGATGCAGGACATAGAGAAATCAGGCTCAAACAGAACAGGAAATGTCCTGCTGGCTGGCTGCCAGAAGGCGCTGTGTGTGCTGCTGTGGGAGGGAAGATAACAATGGTATTACCAAGCATGGGACTCCATGCTGCAATACTGACCTGATGGCAAGATTGCCCACTGATACAATAGGGCACTACTGGACCTAATAAGCTGCTTTCTGAGTAGATTTGACGGCTGCTTCACAGGAGCGAGTTTATGTCTATCACCATAAACTTGGCCTAAAGCCCATGACAAAGGAGATCATAGGCCCCACGAGGACAGTGTACTGCCAGCAAACTGCATTCTATACTTCCGTATAAGCATAAGATTTATGCTCCCTATTTATGGTGCTCTCGGTTTTAGTCAGGAAAACACGACAGTAGGTAGAGGTTAATGCTGAGGCTTCGAACTGGTCCAGGCGCTGAGCATAAATGCAGTGTTCAGCTGTGGTTGGGTCAAGCAGTCAACTTCCCACTATCCAAAGTTCTGGAACTTCCATAGAAGAGATGGAGAGAAAGAAGTAGAGATAACCATAGAGAGAGAGGAGAGCTGTGAAATGTGACTTCTGGGCCTGGCGTGGCTGTTCCATCAGCTATGATTACATACACAGGACGTGCACAAGATCAGGCAAGATTCCAGGATGGATGGGAGAGGGGTGCCTGGCACCCAATTCTTACTAAGTTACTGTCGGTTGGCAGCTGCTGAGGGAGAAAAAGTCACTTTTCTTTGGGGACGTGGCTGAGTGGATAGCCACTAACCCGTGTGCAGTACTAATTGGACTAAGAGGTTATTTGTTAATAAAAAAAAAAAAGTAAAAAGAGATGAAGTTGGGAGGGAGTTGGAGTGGGGGCTATTAGAGTCTGATATTGGATGAAAACAACTAATATCCATTATACCATTGTACGTGACGTGATTATCCTGTCCCTTAACGCGAGCGCGTGTGCGCGAGCGTGCGTGAGTTTGTGTGTGTTTTACATGGGTGCACAGGTATGTACGCAGGTATGGTAGGCAGAGGCCAGTGTCCGGTGTCACAGTTGCTCTCCACCCTGGGTTTTTAAGATCTATTTATTTTCTGTGCATTGGTATTTAGCATGTATTTACGTCTGTGTGAGGGTGTCAGATCTCCTGGAACTGTAGTTACAGACAGTTGTGAGTCCCCATCCGGGTGCTGGGAACTGAACCCTAGTTTTCTGGAAGAGCAGCCAATGGTCTTAACAGCTGACTCTTTCCAGGCCCCTCCACCTTATTATTTGAGACAAAGCCTCTCACCTGGAACTCATCAATTATTTTTTAAACAACATTATAAAAGCATGCATTATATAATTATTATATAAATGTGTGAAACTTTCAAATAACTATTATTTGGAGAGATGGCTCAGCAGTTAGGAGCACTGGCTGCTCTTAAGGAGGACCCAGGTTCAGTTCCCAGCACCCGCATGGCGGCTAACAACCGTCTGTAACTCCAGTTCTATGGGGTTCAATGCCATCTTCTGGCTTCTGTGGGCACTTTATGCATGTGGTGCATAGACATACACACAGGCAAATCAAATCTGTAAAATGAAAATAAGGCTGCTTAACAACATGTCCAAGCTCTGCAATAACCCCTCATGCCTAGAAACCCCCTCACCTGCCTGTGATTTCCAATTGTATACGTGATTTTTTTTCTAGTTTCAGTCAGGAAGCCCAGAAATTTCATGTCTTGTGGCATCGTCCACAACCCATATAACACACTGGCCCAGGACCTGTCACTTAGGGCTCTTCAGCTCTTTGCAGTGACCCACGCACTTGGTCTTCACGGAGGCTCTTAGCTGCTCTGGTACAAGACAGTACCATGACACGAGGACTTTGCCCGACGAACACGGATGTGCACTGGCGAGGCTTAGTGAGCTCATGCTTGAAGAATAATTGTAAAAGTCTATTTTTAAGTATATGCTTGTATATGGACAGGTCTGTGCGTGTGCAGGTTCCTAAGGAGGCCATAGATGTTGGGTCACCGGGAGCTGGAGTTGCTGGCAGCAGTGAGCCACCCCGCGCTCTGTGGTCCTCCTGACCGCTGGGCCCTCCTCGCTCTTTGAAGCATTTCTGAATCACTAGGATCAGTGGACCCGTCTAGGGCCTCCCTGTTTTGGGTTTTTGGGCATGTCCTCCTCCGGCGAGGCCCTCTGATCCTCTCACTCTCCCTTATACTGAGGATTTCATCAGGTTCCGCCCTCTTCCCCCCTCTTCCCACCGATTCCAAACCAGCTGCTAGGCCAGTTCGGAGTAACCTAGAGGTGGCTACAGCTCTTCTCGAAAAGCAAACACCCGCGGCTTTAGCCGAGCCCTACTAAAGGACAATGAGGGACATGGAAATGTTCTGAGAGAAAACTATCTCTTGGGGCTAGAGAGATGGCTCAGGGGTTAAGAACACTGACTGCGCAGTTCCCAGCACCCACCTGGGGGCTCACAACTATCCGTAATTCCAGTTCCAGGTCTAGGGGACCAGGTACCCTCTCCTGGCCCCCACAGGCAGAGAGACACAAACGGTGCACATACAGCTGTGTGGGCAAAACAAACAAACAAACAAACAAACACAACAGCAACAACAGGCCGCGTCTCCTGTTACACATTCCAGTGACATTCCAGGGGTCCCAGGAAGACTGGCGCTCCAGGTCCTGGGTAACTTGCTCAAGGTGCTATCAGGAGAGGCAGCTGGTCACAGGCTCCCGTGAGGCCGCTAGGGGCTGACAGTACTCCGTGGTGCGAGGACAGAGTCTTGGAGCCTTGTCTGTCCTCTTCAGTGCTGGCTTGCTGCACCATCGAGACTTCTGACCCCAGGTTTCTTCAGCTGCTCATTTATTCACCCCCCCCCCCAATCCCTCCGCAACAGGCATGTGGACTTGTTGGCTTGCTTGTTTTAGAGCCTCGGGTTGAGACCTGGAGAATTGGCGGGTATTCAAATTAACCAGAAATCTGTTTCCTGGAAATCGCACATACAAACAGGGACTCAGGCTTCGGGGACCACTGGCCAGTCCTCGAAGAGAAGGGACACAGGACAGGGATAGACTCCGTGGAATTTGTTCTAAGGGCAGAGCACATTCATGCTACTGCTGAGAAATGAGGTCTGGCCTTGTTCAAATAATCCCCATAATGCCTTGTAAACAGATGGATCAGCTTCTGTGACCAAAACAGCAGAGACTGTGACAACATGGTTTTCATTGAGTATGGGCCTTGCCTGTCTAGACAACACACAGAGCTTACACAGTGGGCCTAATAGACAATCAGCATCTAAAAAAAAAAAAGACAAAAATTGTTTATTTGCAGATACACAGCCAGTCACAAAAAGCATGTCCTGTGGTCCCACGCATGGACAAAAAAATGATTCTAAAATAAGTAGCAAAGTCCGATATTGAAAAGAATCTGTTGACTAAGAAACATTAACTCTTATGTCAAAGGGGGTAGGTAAGAGAGGGTTTGTTCTGAAGTTCAATATGAGTTACGTGGCCCAGGAACACAGATTCGGGCAGATGCAAAGTCCATGTTCCCAAGTGTTGGATAAGGTTCTTAAAGCAACAGAAAAAAATCGTTAACTCAAGAGACCAGGCAGGTGGGCAGCAGCAAGCTGGAAGGTTTCTGTTGTGAGCCTCAGATGCTGTCTGTCTGTAGTCTTAGTCTCAGCTTGGTGGACACTTGGGGTCTATTCATACCTTCCAAGTGATGTCACAAGGGTGTTAGGGTGGACAGTGATGGTTATTCAGGAAGTAAAGATGGCTCAAGATAATCTGGCTATGGACCTGAAACATTTCAACTTCTCCGTCTTTGTAGACACAGCTCCTTTCTGGGATGTGGTTTTGTTTTTACAAATTATAATGAGCCTCACCCAAATTCAGCACCAGTGTCACATGCGCATTTGAGAGTTAGAGCATTCAGAAACAATGGAGTATAACAATGAGGTGGATACACTTTCGGGTCAATGTACACCATTGGCTAGGGCTGAGGTGCTGGAGATGGCTTATTTGCGTGAAGAGGAATTCCAGATGCTGCTGGGCATGACGTTAGAAGGAGAGAGGAAGTTTAACCTAGAACCTGGCCGCCAGGTTCCATGACCACCTTGAGGGTGGGTGGGAGTCATAAGGCTGTGTGTCAGGACATGCAGGCCCAGGGCACAGAGGGAGCGGTCCTACTCCCGCCTGAAGATGAGCTTTTCAGTGTTTGGACGTGCCTCGACCTCACTCTTGCTCCAGGCTGGCTTCCCCACTGCACAGCTTTTTGGCCTGACAGCCTTTGACTCCAGTGTCTGGATGATAAGTTACCAGTGCGGTCCTGACTCAGTGACCCCACCAAAAAGTGTACAGCTGTGAACACCTACATGTTGTGATATGACTAACTGCTTTTTTGCTTCTGTGTCTTGCTGGCACAGCTACCCAAAGATTGTTTTAAGTTGCCTTGACTACTTAAACTTGGCAGAACAGACCACTTTTTGATTGCTTGCATAGATATTGAAGGTTTTCTTGTGGTTTTCCCATTTAAATCCTTTCTCCATACCCTCCTTCAGGACATGCTTGAGATTTGGCTTTAAGGCTGTCCTCCTGCTAGCAGCTAATCAATAAATCTTTTCATTATAATTGCATCGAGGCTATAGTCTTTTCCCAGGGGCCACGAACCCCATTACAATACTGCCACAAAGCTGCTCATTATAAGGGCACACAGGGCAGGCTTCCCCTTAGAATGCTTGGTCAAATTCTCTCCCGCTGTTAATCCTGCAGAGCTTGAGGGCTGGCCACCCCTTTAGTTGTGTGAAGGTTGTGAAGTTCGGACAGCATCTCCTTTCCCAAATGACTGTTTCTTAAAAGGAGTCTTGCGATGAAGCAGAATTTCCGTTTAGACAGCATCTTAAAGATGACGTCGTGACTGCGCACAATTGTCAATCTAAACTTACTTAAAAGAAATGTTTCTAGAGAGAGTCTGAACCAACCAGCAGTTCTAACAAAACGAGGGAGATGACTTGAGAGATATCATTGCTGCCTTCAGGAAAGAAGGGATCCACTTACAAAACTATTGGATTTGGGGGACAGGAGAGATGGCTCCGAAGTTAAGATCACATGCTGCTCTTCCAGAGGACCAAAGTTCAATTCCCACCACCCACAACAGGGGTTCACAACCAATTGTAACTCCAGCTCAGGGGGATCTGGGTCTCTGTGAACACCCGTACTCATGTGCACATAAGGAACGAAATCAAATTTAAAGTCTTGATGCCATAAAATGTTCCTCTACCTTAATTTTATGTGCATGGGTTTTTGCTTGCATATACGTCATGTACTGTATGCATATAGTAGTCTTGGATGCCAGAAGAGAGATTTGGATCCCTTGGGACTGTAGCTATAGATGCTGGGACTTGAACCTGGGTCCCGTGGAAAAGCAGCAAGTGCTCTTAACCCCTGAGCAGTCTCTCCATCCCCAATACTTGTACGATATGCATATGTTTATTAATAATTATTGTGCTCTTAAGTATACTTAATTAAAAATAAAACTGAAAACCAATCTAGAAATAATTTGTATTTTATTGCTTGGGACATAAAAAAACCGTTCCTTGAAGTCATTTTAAGTACCTGAGACCTGGGATAAAGTGAGCATTTGACACTGAGGGGTGATTCAGAGCAGCAGTCTCTGGGGGGGTGGGAACAGACTGAGTTGGTGATGAGAAAGAATGAGGGTGGCTCCTGAGTCCATTATGGTGACATTACCAAGCTATCCAGGGTGGAGCATGGAGTTATTTTGATGACTTTGTGAATCACTTTCCCCTTCCTTTGTGTGTTTCCTTCTTGTGTCATAAGTATGTCTTCACACAAACTAGAAAACCAGCTAGCGACAGAGACCCTTCAATAGGTGATACTGAAAATCCCAATCCAGGAAAGTCTGCCCCATGTCAGAAATGCCAGGGGAAGAGTGTCATTCCCCGTCCATTGCCATTCAAGGAATAGTCCTCAAGTAGTTACACATGTTAAAGGTTCTATTTAATAAAATGGAGAAAAACAGTTTAGTAAGAATAAAAATGCCTTATTTGGAAAGTTTTAGAATATTAAGCTAAAAGACTAATGGATCAGGTTAGCTACATGAGAGCATTAGGGGGTAAAAGGCCACAGAACTCCAAACCGAAAGGGGAAGACAAGTACACATTAGTTTTCTAACTCCAGTCAGCTGTGAGATCTATTCCCCGCAACCCGTCAACCCATGGCAGAGACAAAACAACACGTGTGGCTATTTCCTTGGGCTCCGCTGGGCTTGCTGGCCCAGTTCTGTTTTCAGTGGCTGTGTCACGCTCTGCTCTTCTGCACAGTGCTGCGAGTCTTCTAGCAGTCCTCTGTGGAGCCTGTGCTGACTTCCCCTCGTGGCCAGCTGAGATTCCAGGCTTCTGATTCTGAGATCCATCTGCCTTAGTGCTGTGGCGTCATTGGTGTCCCTTAAACTCTCTATGTTGTTTTGATCTCTTGCTTGGGTCTAAAGCAAAGTACAAAATTCCAAAAATAAGTAACCCTCAAACAATGACTTTGCTCTTTTAAGTATGTTAAATAAGATGCTGGGATTTAAATTTTTTATTTCTAATGTCAACTGCATTACATTTAAAACATAAAGCCAGGCCCGGTGGCACACGGGAGGCAGAGGCAAGTGGATCTCTGTGAATTTGAGGTCAGTCTGGTCTAGATAATGAACCCTTGCATCAAACAAAACAAGACAAACAAAAGCCTGATTGAAAACATTTAAAACATAAAATAATATATTGTTTTCCCTCGAATGGTGGTGAAGCTTGAACCCGAGTCCCTGTGTTTGCCACCTCAGTTCTGTGTTGCTCTCATGTAGGTTCATAACTCACAGAAGAAAAGAGTCAATTAAATTAAAAACATAGCTGTAACTGAAGAAATATTTAAGAGTATGTTTTAACTTTCATACAGAAGTTTTTCTTCTCAATTGTCTTAAAATGCAAACGATTGTCTAATTAAAATATTGTGGAAGATCAATCTGTTTTTTTTTTTTTTTTTTTTTTTTTTTTTCTTGATAGGTATATAAGGCATTTCCTTGGTTAGTGATGGGTGTGGGCCAGCCCAGCTCACTGTGGGTGGTGCCAGCTCTGGGCTGGTGTTCCTGTGCCATATGAGAAAGCAGGCTGAGTACCGCCTCGGGGATCCAGTAAGCGGGCTCCTTCGTCGCTTTTGCTTCATCAATTTTTGCCCTGCTTGATTTGAGTTCCTGCTTTGGCTTCTCTCGAGAGACGGCCTGTGGGCAGGGCATGTAAGCCTTTCCCTCTTGTCTTGGGGTTGCTATTACTATGAGAAACCCCGTGACCAAAAACAAGCTGTGGAGGAAAGGATTTGCTGGGCTTACATTTCCACATCGTGGTCTATCACTGAAGGAAGTAAGGAACTCAAGCAGGGCAGGGACCTGGAGGCAGGAGCTGACGCAGAGGCCGTGGAGGGGTGCTGCTTACTGGCTTGCTCTCCATGGTTTGCTCAGCCTGCTTTCTATAGAACCCAGGTCCACCAGCCCAGGGCTGGCACCACCCACGATGGGCTGGGCCCTCCAACGTCAATTGATAATTAAGAAACCAGGATGTTATGGAGGCATTTTCTTAATTGGAGCTCCCTCCTCTCAGGTCACTTTAGCTCCAGTCAAGTTGACATGAAACTATCCAGCACCCTCCCTGAGCTGTTTTTATCAGGGTTTTACTTCAGTAATACAAAAGAAATGAGAATGACATACACTGAAAACCTTAGAGACAGATGGCGTCCCAAAACCCTCCAGGCCAGCTGCTATTGGCAGAGGAGGAAATGCGTGTGTGTGCGTGCGTGTGTGCGTGTGTGTGTGTGTGTGTGTGTGTGTGTGTGTGTGTAATCTGCACTACCACTGTGCTGAAATGAATTCAAGCACATTACAGGCTGGCAGCAGCAGCAGCAGCAGCAAAGCCTCCTGCAAGCTGCCGGCTCTCCTCACGTTGTCTTCTCCTCTCCATTCCCCGCCACCTACCGCTTTCTCTCTCATCCACCTTCTGAAGTGGAGCACTTCTTCTTCTAAGCTCTCCTGGTTCTTGAGTAGGCGGCCACACTTCTTTTGCTCGGTTTTAATTGCTATTAGCTCCTGCTCGATAAACTGAAGCTTTACAACCATGTGGAGGTACTTGTAATAGGTAGTGTCCCAATTTTCTTTCAGATTGTGGAACTGTATGGATAAATAATGTGGTTTCATGGTAAAGGACAGAAAATGAGACTAGTCTAGCATAAAGCCAATAGACAGAGGATGCTAGTTCAGCTGTGATAAGATTATAAGTTATACTCTGTAGTAGACTGTTAGACTATTAGAATTACCCAGAAAATAAACAAAGTGAAACCCAGCAGGAGTGACAAAATTGTGCTCTTCACATGCCTTGCCTTTGTTGGACACTTAGACCTGAGCCACAGCTGTCATTTCCCATGCCTTCTTTACTCTTTCCTTAATAACAGGGCAATAAGTCCACACTGGCAGAAGCCTCTGGCCCTTTCTTCCCACTTTCAGTGCCTGTAATGTCTAAGCAAGCTTTAACAGAGTGGTTTTCAGTTACATGCATCTGTGTTAACGAATGCCTTTGCCCACAAAAGACCTTGAAAAGGAGTCTCTAATGAACGTGTGTCATTAGCATGGATTCTGAAGCCATTGTCCTCCGAACTGCAAATATTTCAATATGAACTATATTCTAAAGAATGACTCAGAGCAACAAGCAATGGAATCTGGAGGTCGATCTAGTGACATTTTTTTTCTTTTTGTTTTTAAAACAAAAATGTTCTGATTCAAGAGCACTGTCTTGTAATCTTTTGACTCATTCCATAAAATACAGGCGTATATTAAATAATGATAATGACAAAATTTAGTCGGCTCAGTTTGGATGACTTCCCTTTGGATACAATGATGTTCTACGATTAAAACATGACCTACACATTCTGCCATGAAACCCTCTCCTGAATCCGAGTACCTTTTGGCAACTAGTTTTTACTATTTTTTTTTTTTTTTTTTTAAGACAGGGTCTCACTATGTATCCCTCACTAGCCTGGAACTCATTATGTAGAGCAGTCTGGCCTTGAACTCACAAAGATCCAGTTGCCTCTACCTTCAAAGCTCTGGGATTAAGACTAACTTCAGCAGTCTGGTTGATATAACTTGCATATGGATTTCTCTTGGGGAGCGATACTTTGATTATCGCTGTGATCATAATTTTCATTGATGTGTTGCCCAGATACTCCAGGATGTTTAGGAACTGTCCTCTGGACATGAATGGACTGACGTATTGCCCTGTGAATCTTGGGCTGGACTGGGCATCTCTAGTGGTGCAGGAAGGTGAATATCAAGAGGATGTAGTGTCTGAGAATTAAGTTGGTGCTGTGAAGAAGATCAACCTTCTAGCACAGATACTCTGTAACTTTTTCCTCCACGCTGACACTTTTTGCTGGAGGGGGAAAGAGGCTCCTAGGGCCCAGGAAGCCAAGGATGTCCACAGCGCAGAAACTCACTCCAGTTACACGGCTGGCAAGGCCTTTCTCAGGGTTTTGAAGGCAATAATGCTGGGGAGAGGGCACTCCAAGGGGAGCTGCTGAGAACTCCTGGGATGCAGCTTTCATGACTCATCATTCATGCCGAGAATGACTTTTTGGGTGATACAGCTGATGGGAGCAACCCAGGCTCCTGACAGTTAGCACAAAAAACTCATCAGGCTTGAGTGGACTCCTTTTCTCTTCTTTCTTCTTCTCTTCTCTCTCCTCTCCTCTCTCTCTCTCCTTTCCTCTCTCCTCTCCTCCTCTCCTCTCCTCTCCCCTCTTCTTTTCTCCCCTCTCATCTCCCCTTCCCTCTCCTCTCCTCTCTCCCCTCCCCTCCCCTCCTCTCCTCTCCTCTCTCCTCTCCCTTCCCCTCCTCTCCTCCCCACCCCTCTTTTCTTTTCCCCTATCCTCTCCTCTCCCCTCCACTCCTCTCCTCTCCTCTCTTCTCTCTCCTCTCTCTCTTTTTTTAATTTTTTCTTATTTAGTTACATTCTCTCTCTCTCTCTTTTGAGATAGGTTTTTGGTTTTGTTTTGTTTTTTTCTATTATGTAGCTGTGTTTGTCCTGGAACTCACTATGTAGACCAGGCTGGTCTCAGACTCACAGAGATCCGCCTGTTTCTGATTCCTGAGTGCTGGGATGAAAGGCATGTGACACCATGCCCAGCTTTGGTCTGTCACTGATATACTATTCCCCAGAAAAATCACAACTACGCCGTATCAAAAGGTAATCTAACTGCTAAGCAGTGAATGACCATTAGTTTAATTTCCAGTGAGACAAGCTGAGTTTATGTCTCTTTTCTGAGTTGGTAAAAACAGTGACGTGACTGTACGTGAGCGAAGGTGAACTGACAAAACTGAAATGCTGTCAACAGTGAACTGGCTCAATAGTACTACGACCGAGATCTGAGGCCATGAGAGGGAAGGGGGAAGTAGCAGAAGAGAGAACTAGATGGAACACTGGATGTGTCCACGGGGAAGAGAGAAAGAATAGCTTCAAAGGCCAGCTGTCTCCACCCTATGCAAGACTTAAGAGGTCAGATTAATCCTCACTGCCTAAGGAGCTTCCTGTCCCAAATGGGTGCCCTGATGATGGCCCTAGGCTTTAACACTCAGGGCCCCAAGCGGAATCAGGTCAGAAAAGTAACAGGTGCTGTCATGTCATAGCACCTGGAGCTGCTGGTAGCTTTTTGACAGCTCCTCCTTGACTGGCCCTCTTTCCAACCTTATTTGCATGCCAATCAGGGCCCAGGGCCTGCAAGAACAGGAGGCTTGAGAGCTAAAGTGGGGAAGGGTGAGCATCAAACACCACAAGTAAAATTCACTCAAAATGCAACATTAAAGTATGAAGTGACAGGCGCAAAATTCTAGGAAAAGGACACAGAACCCACAGGGTGCTTCTGCTTCGGACATCGGAATGGTGCATTGCTGACTGTTGGGTCATCTGCCAGCATTAGGTGGAGCTGGAGAGATGGCTTGGTGGTTAAGAGTCCTTGCTCTTCCAGAGGTCCTGAGTTTGGTACCGCAGATCCACGTGCTGGCTCACAACCATCTGTAACTCCAGGTCTGTGGGATACCATGCCCTGTTCTGAGGGCACTGAGGGCACTAGGCTTATGTTGGCATATGTCATCATGACTGGATTAGGCAAAACTCTGTGTTAGGACATTAAAGCACAAACAGCCAAGAAGACTCCATCTGTAAAGTGTCAGTGCACTTCAGAAACACCATTACAGAGTACAAGGGGAAGCTGGATAGAAGAAAATACTGGAAAGTGTGTGTGCCTGGTAAAGAATTCATGATACACAGGAACCTCTACAAATACCAGTGCAGTTAATCCAGTTTAAAGTTGGAGAGACAATCTAGATAGACTTTTCTCTAAAGGAGCTTCCGCTAATGGCCAGTAGGTCCACAGAGACTCCTGTGCCCCATTAGGGGAACGCAAATGGAAACTCCTGTGACCTACCCACCACTTCATGGAAACTTGCTTTAGTTAAAAAGATAGAAAAAGCCAGATGTGGGGACTCATACCTTTAATCCCAGTCCTCCAGAGGCAGAGGCAGGTGGACTTCTGTAAATTTGAGGCCAGCCAGGGATACATGGTTGAGAGCCCGTCTCAAAACAGACAGAATGTGAAGAGATGAGTGTTGGCATGGAAGTGGAGAAGTTACAGCGCCCCTTAAGGACTGGAGGATAGAAGACTGCGGCCCCTAGAGAAGGAAAGGCCGGTGGAGCTGGTGGCTTCTTAGGACAGCAGGGACGGGGCTGTCATTTGACTCAGCAGCGCCTCTGCTCCGAAGCCAGCCGGAGTACCTGCAGGTTTCAGAACAGGCTGAACAAGGAAAGAACCATGCTCAGGAACAGGAGTCAGACACAAAGGCGGCTAGGACGCTGACTGTGAACACACCAGCTGTTCGGACAGACGTCTTGACAGCAGTTAAGTGTACTTGGTTCCCTACCTCTCAGCACGAAAGAGCAATCACTAAGAGGTGTAGGACATACGTGGATGATAAAAACACTAAAAGCTTGCGATGTTATTTGCGTATCCGTGCATAGACTCGAAGTTACTGAATTGTAATGTGTATTTCAATTGACTGGCTTTTGCGGTCTGTCAGCTACCTCCAGGTGGCGCTGTGAGCACACGGAACCCACAGGGTGCTTCTGCTTTCGGACATCGGAATGGTGCGTTGCTGACTGTTGGGTCATCTGCCAGCATTAGGTGGAGCTGGAGAGATGGCTCGGTGGTTAAGAGTCCTTGCTCTTCCAGAGGTCCTGAGTTTGGTACCGCGGATCCACGTGCTGGCTCACAACCAGCTGTAACTCCAGGTCTATGGGATACCATGCCCTGTTCTGAGGGCACTGAGGGCACTAGGCTTGCATGTAGTGCGCAGGCATGCACACGGTACACAGACACACTCAAACACATAAAAGTCAGATGAAGATATAAAGAGAATCAGCATAATGCATTTCATTGATACCAGCACAGTGACGTTGTTGGTGGTGGTGTTTTTTTTTTTTTTTTTTTTTTTTGAATCTTTGCTTTGCTGGCCAATGAACACATAGCTGTATTTCCCCAAAGCAAGAAATAATGAATCTAGATTACTGAAATTACCTCATGCCTCAGTGTATTAATTGGAATATGCATATCAAATTGGCTGGTTTTTAAATCTCCAGGACCACTAAGCTCTCTGCTTTCATGTTTATTTAACTTCTTTTTTGTCTCCTCAAAGAATTTCTTAAATCTGTAAAAGTGTACAGAATTGGCATGTGAATGTTTTCAGAGTCAATATTTAAAATCTTAACTATAATATACAATATCGTACTAAGGAACAAAACTGTAAGCTACAAACATCTCATTTGTCTCAACCCAACGTGAATGGAAAGTATTCTAATGAATTATAATCTTTAAATAATACTTTGTGTGCACGAGAGCCTTGCCTACCATGTATCTGTGTGTACCACATACATGTGTCCTGTTCACGGAGGCCAGAGAGGGTGCTAGCTCTCCAGGACTGGGTCACAGTGGCTGTGAGCCGCCATGTGCGTACCAAGAATTGAACCTGGGTCCTCCAGAAGAGCAGCCAGCGCGCTTAACCGCTGAGCATCTCTCCAGCCTGAAGTTACAATCTTAATTTTTATATTTTTGAAATGAAAATTCAATTACACAGTTTCCTCCTTTTCTTTCCCCCATCCATTCTTCCTATGTACCTCTCTTCCTCAAATTTATGGCCTTTATTTTTTTTAAATTGTTGCTACACACACACTTTTTGTTTGTTTGTTTGTTTGTTTGTTTCTTGTTTTAAAACAGGGCTTCTTTGTGTGGCCTTGGCTGTCCTGGAACTAGCTCTGTAGATCAGGCTGGCCTGAACTTACAGAGCTCCACCTGCCTCTGCCTCCTGAGTGCTGAGATTTAAGGTGTGTGCTACCACTACCTGGTCATATAAATAGTTCTAAATATACAAATACAACCTGCTCAGCCCATGTATGATACTTGTGTGTATATAATTTCAACATGACCTCTTGGTATTGGATAATCATTACAGGCTTTTCCCTGGGGAAACTGTTCCTTCCTTTCTCAGTATTCCTTAGCTGCCTGCAGTTCTGTGTCTGCATGCGAAGCCCTATGAGATTCCCCCTTCCGTGTTGGTGTACCTGTTGGTATCATCCTTGCTCAAGTCTTGTTTACACAGTCATGTTGGTGAGATTTCATGTTTGTAGCTTTTTGATAGTTCCAGGAGACACAATCTCACAACAAGCTTCATGTTCGTCTGTCTCTTACAATCTGTCCACCCCTTCCTTCTGCCCTGATCCCTGAGCCTTAGGTGCAGGAGCTGTGTTAGGACGAATCAGTTGGGGCTGGGTACCACACAATCACTTGTTCTTTGTTGATCAGTTGTGTGTGGGGGTGTATGTGTGTGTTTTGTAAGTGTCCCTGTCTATTTCAAAAAGAGGCAGTTGTAGGTGTTTCTACAAGTGGTCCTATGTGATTGCCTAGGTTTCCGTGCCAGGCACCATTTCCTTTGTTGAGTGGGCCTAAAGAGAACTTTGGCCTTTGATTACCCAAAGTATGCATTCCACTATTGCACCTTTATGGATATTGTGTCTGTCATGCTGGACGGCTGGGTAGGACTATCGCCTGTTTTCACCCTTGAAATCTTTGCATGGCACCTTCTGCTACCATAAAAGCTAGGGGTTGACATTCAGGCTGGTCCCTGCCCAGGGGCCCCTGGGCCATGTGTCTGAAGAGCTTGGTGTTTTCAACAATAGGAACTTAACTTCAGCCTCTGGGAGGTAGCTAATGGCAGCATCAATGCTTATAATGTTTATGGAGTCTCTTGGATAACTCTGACCAATAACTCAGAAAGGGACGTCCCATGGGGTTCTCATTAAATAGTCATGGCTCTTGGGTAAAATTATAATCTTAAGTAAATAATGTAAAGAAAAAAAACTGTGACATTTGTAGCATAGAAGGAATAAGCGTTATAACCGCATTTAGTTGTCTTATAACTATTATCCATTTCAGCATGGAACACAGACAAATATTAAAGATTAGTTGTAACTCAGAGAGTAGTTACCCGGGTGAAGCAGGCAAGCACACATGAATGTCACTCAAAGATCCAAATATGCAGTTTGGCGCTTGTCTGCTCTGGCACACAAGAAGAAATGGAAGTGCATGCAAGAAGCCCTCAGGGAGGACGGGACCCAGCGTGGTGCGAGAGTGAGTGTTCACTGCTAACGAGGCTCATTTAGTGCTGCTCTGCTCACTACCCATGTGTTTGTCAAGGATCTGTAATTTTTCTTCCTACCGATTTCAAGCTTCATTCCATTATGACCCCAAAGAATCAGGAAATCATTTTGATTTTCTTATATGTATTAAGATGTGCTTTTATTTATTTATTTATTTGGCCTAAAATGTTATTTATCTTTGGGGATGCAGTGTGGGCTTCTAGATGATGTATCTGGGACATTCTGCAGGACTCACTCTGTTAAGGGCATTCTCATCTAGCCTTCAATTTAGCAGTTTCTTGGGTTATTTAAAACCACGAGTCTAGACAGCACATGAATTGCATTCGTTAATATGCAGGGGCCTTCGACGCCTCTTCGAATCTTGTCTTCAACGCCGCTCCATCAGATGTGCATTTAGGCATGCCTAATTGTGCTTCAGCTTCCATTTGCTTGTTGCATTTTCTCCATTCTCTTATTCTCAGTTAGTACGCCTATTTGACATGTCGTGTTTCTTACAGAAGATGACACTATTGTTCCCCTTACTCAGTTAAAATTGGAAAGGTCACTCTGGCTTCACAGTCATCACACACCTATACAGGTGAGCCCTCCCCCCAGCCCCCGTCATAGTTGTTGCTCTCCCAGGAACAACCTCAACAAAGAATCTACAAGCAGCTTGTTGAGCAGCCTCCAAAGAGCCTGACACAGAAGCGCTCTAGGAGCTGGGGAAATGACTGAGTTTGGGCACACTCGGGCTCTTGAAGAGGGCCTGAGTTAGGTTCCCTGCATCCAGATGGCAGCTCACAATCACCCGACACTCCAGTTCCAGGGGATCTCACACCCTTTTCTGGTGGGCACCAGCATGTGTGTGGTACATAGGTATATACATGGAGGTACAACACAACACAACAACGTACACATAAGATAATCTAAAGAAATTACGATGAACTTACACGATACCAAGAGGTCATCTCTCAGATACACGCAGAGGAGCAGTAGAAACTCAACTCAGGAGATTGTATTTATAAATTCATATACACATATATGTGTAACAGTAAAAATTAAAGAAAAACGGGCTATGAATTTGAGAGAGGTTTGGAGAATTTGGGGGGGGGAGTAAACCAATTATGGCACTTATATATGATATTCTCAAAAAACACAAAATAAAAATTTCAATGAAGCTAATTAACGACTAAAAAGATTTGAAACGTTAAAATCTTACCCAGTTAGCTCTATCATCAATTCCTCATTTTTATTCATCTCTTTTTCCAAACTACATTCTAGAGATTGTGTTTGCTGAATGAGTTTCTTTGTTTCATCCCCAAGCTTTAAAAGATTATAAAAATATTTAAAAGAATCAAGAATCTAATTCCTCTTTGATAAAATCATTTCCTATAAGTTTATGAGCAATGTTCATTTGCACAAGTTTGTAACATTACACTTAGGATCAAATAAAAAAAATAACTCCTTAAAACCAGCTCTCACTTGCTTATATATCTATCATTAGTTTTTGAAGAAATTTATTGTTTTTTTATTTGCACCCCCTCCCTGAGTGTGTGTATATGTGAGCGCACACGGGTGTGTGCATGCTCGTGTGTGTGTGTGTGTGTGTGTGTGTGTGTATGCCATGTGTGAATAAGTCAGAGGCCAAAAGAGCGGTCTGCTGAAGCTGAAGTTGAGGTTCTGGGACCCGAACCTGGGGCCCTCTGCAAGAGCAGGAAGTGTTTTCAAACGCTGAGCCATCTCTCCAGCCCCAAGTTTTCATTCTTGATTAGAAACGGAAGTTATAGCTATCCATGCTCAACACTTCGCTGAAGCCTTCCCGTAATGCATTTGGAACTCTGGGCCAAATAACGGTGGGATGTTCTTAGAGTAGTAAGACCTTCGCAGTGATGTAGACAGCTGCACCCTGTCCACACCAACCCTGTTCACATAGCCGTGAGGTGCAAATAGTCCATATGTCCATTAATCGACCAACGGGGAAACAAAATGTTGTCTTAACAAAGCATCATATTATGTAATCATAATATATTAAAGTATTATTATAACATAATAGCAACATTAGAAAACATTCATTTTATAAGAATCTTGTTTAGTAAAATCTTTTTCTTTTTGAGGCAAGGTTTCTCTGTGTACTCCTTGGCTGTCCTGAAACTTGCTATGTAGACCAGGCTAGCCTTAAATTCAGAGACCCACCTGTCTCCTGCCTCCTGAGTACTTGGAGTATTGGTTTTGCTGCTGTGCCTGGCAAATTCTTAATTTTTAAAAAGACTTTCTTTTAATTTGTGTGTGTGTCACATGGGAACAGGTGCTCTCAGAAGTCAGAAGAGGGCATTGGATCCTCTGCAGCTGGATTTGGTGATTGTGAGCTACCTGGCATGGGTGCTGGGGACTGAATTCTGGTCCTCTATAAGAACTGTGCATGCTCTGGAACTCTGAGCCATCCTCTCTAGCTCCTTGCTTAGGTACATCTTGCTACCAAAATCCCTAGTGTTGCCATTTCAATGAACTTCTAGAAAATCAAGAGGATATTTACTATTGGCTACAAAAAGCTGTAGCACTGTGAACAACCACACACACACACACACACACACACACACACACACACACACACACAC
>NW_026596051.1:13851313-13955637 GCF_907164565.1 Psammomys obesus
CACACACACACACACACACACACACACACACACACACACACACACACACCATGTAGAGCAAACACAGTCTCCATGGGGTAGCCTTGGCTGATCTGGAACTCACAGAGATCCATCTGGCTTGGCCTCCTGAATGCTGGGATTCAAGTGTGTGCCACCGTGCCCAGACACAGCAGATGTTTTTAATCAATGCCACTTTTCATAGATCCTAAAATATTCCCATAAACCCCCCAAGAGGGAGAAAAGAGTTTTAGTACAGCAGAGGAAGCAAGACTCACCAAATCATCGCGCAGCAGCTCATTCTGGATCTGTTCAATTTTTGCTGATTGCTCTTTCAGTGTAATTTTTAACTTGGAAAGTCGAACCTCAAGCCTAAAATGTATTTGATAATGATTCCAGTATACACTTTTAAAAAACATTATCACAATTTCTGAACTAACATCTGAAAGAATCACTTCATTTTTAACAATTGAAAAGCAGGTGGTTTGGAAAGTTTCATTTTTTTCCTGCCATGTTTTGTGGACAGTGTACATAACAGTGTAAAAAAAATTATACATTTATTTTTTGGCAGGGTTTGGGACCAACAAACTTCCCCTTTCACACACAGACCATTTCAACGATCATAACGCTGAAAGGATTTCCTGGTTTCACGGAGGGGTATTCAGTACCGCGACTGGTGGAATGTCTGTACTACCCTCTTAGGAAACTCGCCGCGCTTTGTGTGCCACTCTAGCTCATACCTTTGCAGGCTGGCTTGCAGGCTGGCCTGAGTCTTCTGAGGACTCTGGGCGAGCTGGCCCTGGGCTCCCTGAAACGAAAGTGAGCAATGAAAAACCAAGCTGTTAGTATCATTCAGGCGCGCCCACTGTCCTGCCCGGACTCTGTTAGAACGCGGCTGAGCCCATTCGCCTGGACATCGTCTACGGAGGCGTCTATTCTCTAACTGTAGAGTTAACTGAGCTGCTACGGCAGGACTTTGATCTCCACCGTACCTAAGACAGCACTGCCTGCAGCAGCAGAAAAGTTAGCTGATGTTCGCGGTGCGCGGAGGGACATCTTGTTGGATGTACACATTGACAGAGCTGGTAAAATGTGGGGATTTGTGTGTCTGAATTTCCAGAAACACCTCAAAACCTATCACTTAAGAAAAAAACGGATTTTATGTATACATATATGAATGATCACGGAGATATGCCAGTGATGACAAAAATTAACATGCTATTTTAGGTGATAATTAGATGCTTTAAGAAATGATCTGAGAGACAGTATTTTTAAACTACATTTTGGGGCAATTATTTAAATTTTATCATCCTACTTTGTAGCAAGCTTTTAGGTATACAATCTTTCTTTTTAAAAGTTTTAAAATTAATTTATTCATTTCACATCCCAATCATATCTCCCTCCCTTGTCTCCTCCTGGTCTCACACTCCCTCCCCCTCCCTTTCCCCTATCCCTATTTCCTAGTCCTCAGAAAGGGGAGCCCTCCTCCTTTACCAACTGACCCGCATCCTCTTCCTCTGTGGCCTGGGAAGGCAACCTCCTCTGGGGGAGGTGATCAAAGAGCAGGCAACAGAGTTTATGTAAGAAACAGCCCCTGCTCCCCTTACTAGGTCACCCACCAGGAGACTGAGCTGCTCATTGGCTGTATCTGAGCAGGGGGCCTGGGTCCTCTCTGTGCGTCAGTGTCCACAGGCCCCCCTGGGCCAGATTTGTTGGGTCTGTTGGTCTCCTTGTGGAGCTCCTGTCCTCTCCGACCCCCACCCCCAACACACACCCCCTTCCATAAGCTCCCTGCACTCTGTTCAAAGTTTGGCTGTGAGTCACAGCATCTGCTTCGATCCTCTGCTGGGTGGAGTCTTTCAGAGGACATCTATGGGAAGCTCCCTTCCTGTTCCCTCTCCTCGGTCACAGCAGGTGTTTCTTCTATTTGCCCTTCTGAATGAGAACTAAGCATCCTCTTTAGGGTCCTCCCTGTTACTTAGCTTCTTCAGGTCTTAAACTTCTTTTTTTTTAATTGAAAAATACTATTTTTTTCATACAATGTATTTCGGTTATGTTTTATTCCCTTCTCCATTTTCTTCCAGATTCTCTCCACTACCCTACCCACCCAACTTGATGTTCTTTTTCTATCTCCTTAAAACAAACAAAACAAAAAACCAAGAAACACCCCTCTCACAAAAAACATAAATCAAAATAAACAACAACCTAAAGACCAATAAGACAAAAAAAAAAATGACCCATAAAGCAAAATGAGATAAAAAGTGAGACTGGCTTTCCACAGCTGCCATAATGGTCTGGGTTTCAGCTCAGTCATTTAGGGGTGATGTGAACTTGGGTCAGCCAACTTTTCACACCTTGGTGTCTTCATCTGTAGGACAGAGTTAATGACACAGTGATTACCACACAGCAGTGTCAGGCTGATTAGACTGGGGAGTATCCAGGAAGTACACACACACACACACACAAGCACACGCACACACACATCATTTTGGCACATGAGAAGCTGTACTCAATATTTGCTATTAACATTAGTATTTTGATTATACTTTATGTTCTAATGAAATCTGACTATTTCACACAGCTATTATGCCAGTGAAAGCAGTCTTTTACATAAGGCCAAGGGTGACGCAGGGTAGGGCTATAGCAGAGGCTGTGGAGGAGAGGACCATCCAGGAGTTGCTGATGCTTGGATTGTGTCTGTCCCGGCAGACAGTAGCAGATTTCCAAAGGAAAACTAGGAATGGAAACTGCAGTCCTCAATACCAGTCCCACAAAAGAATATGTCACCATCCTTTTACAGCTTAACCCTCTCCTGAACACTTTGCATGCTTACACTAAAAGAATAATGGTGATTGAGAGAGAGAGGGAGGGAAGGAGGGAGGGAGAGAGAGAGAGAGAGAGAGAGAGGCTTAACAAACTACTTCAGATGTGCAAGTCCCAGTATGCAGACACAAGAAACACAGAAGCTGCCACAGCGTGCTTCCTCTAATAACTGATCACTGGTTTCATGCAATGAACTCCAGTGAGAGTGACTTGCAGACAAGGAATTCAAGAGAATTATTATAAGCGCTTAAACAATTCATAGAGGATAGAAATACACCACAAAATAACAACGATCTGAATGAACTGTTGAACTCCATTTAAGATACGAAGATTAACTCAATAAAGACAATTGATTAAAAAATATACAAGCTTAAATGTTCTGAAAATAAAAAAAAATTAAAAATCAAAGGGAATTCTCACCAACAGAATGAATCATGTAGAAAACAAGAGTGTCAGGATTAGAAGACAAGGTAGAGGAATTGGATGACTCTGTAAAGGTCAGTGAGAACTTTAAAAAAAAAGAATCAAATGGGAGAATTTTGGAACGTGGTTAAAAGGCCCAACATTATAATAATGGGCATAAAGGAAAAAGAATACCATAGGGAAGGTGTAGAGAATATTTTCAATAAAGTCATAGAAGCAAATTTCTCAATCCTAGAAAATTCCCCATGACATATTAAAGTTAAAACATCAAAAATACAGAATAAAGGGAAGGTATGGAAAACTCCAAGAATGAAGAGTCAAATAACTTATGAAGGCAGGCCCACTAGAATGACAGTTGATTATTTAATAGAAAAATTTAAAGCTAGATGTGTTTGGAAAGACACATTCCAAGTTCTGAAATCCCCAAACCACCAATCCAGATTATTATACATAACAAAACTATCTATTAAAAGTGAAGGAAACATAAACCGTTTTCCACATGGCTATGGGGTAATCTTTTTTCTTACATAGAGAATTTTTGTCTTAGGTGGTACAAAAAGGCTAAGAGAAAAATAAAGTTGTTGCTTTGCTCCATCTATCAAATATATGTATGTATGTATGTATGTATGTATGTATGTATGTATGTATATGTATGTATATATATGTGTAAAGTTACAGCTTGTAGAAGCTTGCTTCATCCCCTGTGTGTCTGTCTCTCTGTGTGTATGTATGCATGTTATGTATGTGTGTCTCTCTGTGTGTATGCATGCATGTATGTGTGTATGTATGTAGTATGTATGTGTCTGTGTATATGTGTCTGTGTCCCTCCCCTTTTTGATGGCCCCAGAGAGTTTCTTGCTAGTCCCAGAAAATTAAGTTTCACTCCCTCAGAGAAAAGTCTGGTGAGTGATTAATCACCATCTCCACACACACACCCCTTCCTCAGTTTTCCTGACCTGTTAAATCTGGACTTCAAAAATTAACATTAAGAAAATAATAGATGGGGCTGGAGAGATGGCTCAGTAGTAAAAAAAAAAAAAAAACCCTTTGCTGCTTTTGCAGAGGACCTTGGGTTTAGTTTCCAGCACCTCCATGGCAACTCGTGTACATCCTGAGGTGCTATGTAGGCTGCTGGGGGAAAGATCTACCAACAGACTTCTTACCCAGCTGTGCACCCCATGAGCTACAAAAATGATTTGTGTGGTAAGTTATGTCCACGTGCAATGGTGCCATGAGCGTATGGTGTAACCAACTGCTCCCTGAGTGGCGATAAAGCCTGGCCTTCAGGAGAAAACTCGTGCCCAGCACTGTAAATCTAGCCAAGAACCCACGGCTGGGGGGGCCATGGACCCAAGGGGCGGGCCTGCAACTACTGTTCTGCGGAGTGGACACAGGATCAACCTGGCTTGAAGTGTGTATCTTTGTATGTGCAGATTAGTGCGGTTCTTAACCCTCATTAGAGAAGTTTCTTTCTGCAGTGGACGGCCACTGATGCAAAAAACCCACGGCTGGCCGAAGTGCTGTTAATTAGAGTCACGGGACTACGGAGTCACGAATGGGGCTTCTATGTTACGCCCCACCTCTCCCCAGGCTCACTGGGAAAGTGGGGCCGGAAAGCTGGTAAGGGTTAGCCATCCAGGTGTGCCGGCCCATGTCTGCTTCTGCTGCCCCGGTGTCCAGGTATGCTGTGCATCAGGCTGCACTGGGGGAAGAGAAGCGTAGCCGGGGCAGGAGCAGGAGGGCGCAGTGCCGGGTGCTCAGGAAACAGTCGGTGAGACAGTTTGTTTAATCGAGGGCATCTACGGCTACTTAAACCTCCGGGGAGTGGGTAGAAGCTTGTGGGCTGAGCGTACATCATTGGCCGGGGCCGAGGTGAACCGCTCCACGTCCGAGAGCGTGTGGGCAGCACAGAGGGACTTGGGGAGTTGTTTTTAAATGGAGGATGTGAGGCTGGATGGAATGGGAGTTAGAGGAGTTAGGAGGGGGAGGCAAACATGATCAAAATGCATGTCATGCATGTATGAAATTCTTCTAAGAATAAAAAGGTTTTATTTCGAAAAATGATCTAAAACACATTTTGAATAAAACTATATTGGCATTTCTGCACAAGTTATTTTGAAATTAATAAAATAAGCTGTATAGCTCTAGGGCTGAGGAGGTGACAGTGGAGGAGTGTCTGCTGTATATTACAGAATATCATGGCTTTTCATTGCTGTGCACAGTCTGAGAAGTCTTAAGAAGGCTCACACAGTCTGAGCCTTCTTAAAGGAGGGGCTGTTCCTGGGAAGTGGGACTCTGCTGGCTTTATTTTTCCTCACTCTACAGTCGTTGAAGCATTAAACTAGCACATCAATCTCCTTAATAGCACATGAGGGAAGTCAAGTCACTGTCCCAAAGTAGAGAATGTACTGTCTGTAGATAGCAGATTTCTAAGGAAAACACTGAAGGCCTTTTCTTTGCATTAGCTTATTATGAATGTCATGACCCGGACAGACAGACAGAGTTAAACTGAGAACATTGCTGTAACTTGGAAAATGGAAGCAGGATGGTCAGGAACTCAAGACCAGCCTTGGTTCTGCATCAGAAGCAAATTACTCAATGCAACATTGCCACAGCCTCTCTTCAGACACGCACATGATCTGCATCTAAGGCTCAAATTCTCTGCCTTTTCCAAGTACATCCAGTACAGACTGGAAAATGCCTCAGGCAGCTTAGTGCTTTGTGTGGTTACCATTAAATCTTACTGCAAAGGTGATTTGCCCCAACCCTAACTTATAAGACGTTACATTTTGTCCTTGAGAAGCCTGCAGTCAGGGCTCTGACTTCATTAAGGGTTCCCACACCCCTTAGGCATCGCCACAAAGCCCTAAAACAAACCGCTGAAGGCGAGTGACCTTCTCGAGGGCGGTTACCCACACAAATCACTTTAACTGCACAAATAAGCAAATTTGTCAAGGAGCAAAAGCAGCTGTAGAGACAGGCATGGGTAATACTGCTACCTCAGAAAACATAAAACAAGACCCAGTACAGATCCAAATAATGACAGCCCTGCTTTAACATAAAACACTCAATGGGGGCTGGAGAGATGGCTCAGTGGCTGAGAGCACAGTCTGCTCTTTCAAAGTTCCTGAGTTCAATTCCCAGCACCCATATGGTCATCCACAACTGTCTTTAACTCCAGTTCCAGGTGATCTGACACCCTCATATCAATGCACATAAAATAAAATTAAATGAATTTAAAAAACAATTAAATGAATTAAAACGACCATTTAAGGTCATTTAGAGTTTAGCAGCTGGCTAAGCTCCAGTGACCTTCTAGTTCTTCATCAGAAAACACGTGGAGAGCACTGTAAGATGCCTAGATTTGTAATTCTCAGACTTAGCTATTAATGCCTCAGTTTAACCTTTCTCCTAAGTAAATCAGGAGTGGATGGTGTAACATGGAGGTCAACAAAGGTGTTGATCCATCACAGTGTCCTGAAGATTACACCGTCTAGTGACAAGGCGCGTGTCTCAAGTTTGTGTAACTGCACACCTTCATGTTTTCATAGTACTGAACTGGCAAGTAATAGCCTTTGTTTCCTGAGCACCTCCTGTTGGTCACGTGAATTTACCTGAAGACATACACAGAACTGAAGGGATCCAACTAACACCTATTAAGCTCTTAGAAATATGAAATTTACTCACAACTAACTTACCTGTCTCAAATCATTTTCTATGGCCTTTACTTCTCCAACCATGGTCCTGATTCCAGGGTGTTGAGTCCAGTCCACAGTTTCACCATATTGTTCTTTTTCCCTTTTTAACTGCATCTTCTTTTGCTGAAACAAAAACTCAGCATTTTCTTGCTTCTCATCTTGCTTCAAGGGGAATCTGAAGTATTAAAACACATTACAACCCATTTTTTAGGAAAAACAATGTTCATTGGGATTTCGTTATACTCACAAATAATCTTCTTGATTTAATATCCTCCCAAACAATTGAATAAATTGACCTGAAATAAAATAAAAGTTCATCACCACCATGTGTTCCAGATGTGCCCAATGATTCGCAGTGGAGAGGGGCACCTCCAGATGTTCACAGTAGGGTCTGTCTGTAGCCGAAACCAAGATCACAAGGATGAATCTGCTATGTTATCTCTTATCATGTTTGTTCATAACACTTTGAGCATATCTCAATATTATTTATTACAGAAGAAGCATAACAGTCTTTTGTGAACAATATATGATCTGATCATTTAATAGCAATGAGTTGTTCTTTAACATAGAAATCTGAATTAATTTTATCAGTGTATGAAAGACACATGTGGGATAAATGAACTAGTGATTGTTATCTCCTTTTTACTTCATTTGTGGTAACAAAAGTACAGATGGGGTCTAGCTCATCAGCAGGAGGCTTGTCCTTCATGACCGCTGTTGTAGGGTCCCTGGCAATGTAAATGAGTAATTAATTAAATGAAATAATTGTATAAGTTTAGGAATCCTTGAGTTGAGAGATAATAATCCTTTCTTACTCTTTGGATGGAGCTATAAGTCAATATTAAAAAAAAAAAAGTAAGATGTAGTGATCCAAGCTTAAAAAAGATTCCTCTACTTCAAACAAATAATTGTATATGGATGATGTTTTAAAAATATTTAGAAATTCAGAAAACAAAGTCCCAATGGTGTTTCTTGTAGCATTGACTGCAACCAAAAAATAAAGAAATGATCCCAAGTTCTCATTCCTAAGTGGACTCAGCACAGCCATTCAAATTCCAGTCTTGAGGACTATGAATTTACTTATTTAAAATACTCATCATATGCAAATGAGGTGTGACACTTTCCCCAATAATTCCACACTCAAAAAAAGAAAGGAAATGTTTTTTCTCCTAGAATACTAAACCATAAATCAGCAGGTTAAAAAAATCCCATTGAGCTGAGGCACAGTGGCACACGCCTGTAATCCCAGCACAGGGAGGGAGAGGCAGGTGGATCTCCGTGAGCTTGAGGCCAGCCTGGTCTACAGAGTGACAACCAAGCCTACACAGAGAAACCGTTTTTCCAAAAACCAAAAACCAAAAACCACAAACAAACAAACAAACAAACAAACAAATCCCACTGCCTATCTATAATACAATATGATGAGTTCAAATGTTTCTTTAAAATTAAGATGTCATGGGGCTAGAGAAATGGCTCAGCGGTTAAAAGCACTGGCTGCTCTTGTGAGAACCTGGTTTGGATTGCTAGCATCCAAACAGGTGGCTCACAGTCACCCGAAACTCTAGTTCTGGGCAATCTGACCCCCTCTCTTCTGGTCTCTGGGCCACTGCATGAAGGAAGTATACAGACATACATATAGGCAGACACACATATAAAATAAAAATAAAAATCCAACTAAGATATCATGCCTCCAAGTGCAGAGTTCTTCCCATTCCATTTCTTTATGCTGTAACCAGGATTTTATTTTTTTAATTTCTGTTTGTTCTCTCTGCACTCCACCAGCTTTATTTTCCATCTTTTCAAGTTTTTTTGTGAGTAGTTCATAGTGGCTATTTTTAAGTTCTATTAGTCTTTCATATGAATGAGTCATGTCCCAGAGTTTCCACAGGCTACTGGAACCTGTATGAGAGAGAATAGCATGAAAATAAATTAGACATGAGCATATTTTGTACATAGAGACTACTTTTCCACAGTCAAGCAATCATTTACACACTGAACAATAAGCACTATATGCCTGTAACAGAGAACACAGTGTTAGATTCTGCAGATAAAACAAATGAAACCTTGTGTGATGCCTACTTGGTTGTCGATTTAGTCAACAACCATTTGGGTCTTGGAATTAAGACCCAAATGGCAGGGCACACCTGTGGGGAAATTTTTTTTTTTCTTAATTCATCATTTGAAATGGAAAGCTCTACTTCTAATCCAGATCAAAGGTGGGAAGCCTTTGATCCACATCTTCTGGGATGGGAAGATCCACCTTTAATCTAGGCCACACCTTCTGTTGGCAGCCCATATAAAAGACACAGAAGAAGGAAGCTTTCTAGCTCATTGCCGCCTTCCTCTGGGTCTCACCCCAACTCCCTCCCCCCCCATTAGAGCCCATTTCTCTGGGATTCTGGCGTATGCTGAAGGCCAGCTGAGAGATCCAGCCTCATGGACTGAACAACTACTGGATTCTAGGGCCTTTCCTTGGTTAGACAGCCATTGTTGGACTAGCTGGACCACAGCCTCCAAGCCATTCTAATAAGTCCCCTTTATATAAATATATTCATTCTATAAATTCTGTTATTCTAGAAAACCTTGGTACCTTGCTTTTGTTTAGTTTCAAATCTAGGGGAGAAAAGATACAAAATGAGTATTATATATTCAGATAGATACTGTAAGCAAACAGTTCTATGACCACCCATGAAAATGGATCTAAAATGGGCTCGAAGTAGATTGTCCCAAAGAGGAACAAGCTACACTGAGAAATGGAGGATGAGTTGGAAGCCATTATTTCATTGCAATCTACTTTCATCCAAGATGCTGTAACAGGTACTGATTTCATTTCATCGAAACAACAAGAAAACCAAGATAGCCAAAATATTTTCATGCTAAAATAAACATAAACCCCCACAGGATTACCAAGTCAAGTAGTGAGAAATGTGTTCCCTGACGATAAAGAACTCAAACTGGAATTTAATGATTAAAATTTAACAAATATTGGCAATAATGATTAAAATTTAATAAATATTGGCAAAAGCATAAAAAAAAAGACAGTAGTTTATTAAAGGAGAAATACAGCTCAGGCCTACTCTGTTGCTAGTTTCTATTGTCAACTTCACACAGCCCAAAGTCAGCTGGGAAGAGGGAACCTCAGCAACCAGATTGGCCTGTGGCCATCTGTGGGGGTGGCCTTGACTGCTAATTGAATCGGGAAGACACAGCCTGAATCAGTCACACCATCCCAGCTGAATAAAAGAAGCTCGCTGGGTATGAGCCCATGAGAGCCGGTGAGTGAGTCAGCAACATGGCTCTTCCATGGTTCCTGACTCCAGGTACCTTGCCTTGGCCTTGCCTCAATGTTGGATTGTGACCTAGAAGTGTGGGCTGAAATAAACCCAGGTTGCTTTCATTTGTGTGGGTTATCACAGTGATGGAAAAGGAAACCAGAACACCCAGGGCACTGGGCTATAATCCAGCTACCCAACAGATTGAGGGACAGGAGTGGTAAAAGCCATTTCATACCCAAGCCACACGGGGAATTCAAGGTCAGCCGAGAAACTTACCGAAACTCTTTCAAAGTGGCAAAGTAACCAGAGAGCTAGAGATACAGCTCAGTGGTACGCCCTGTGCCTGGCATGCACAAGGCATAGGTTTAATTCCCAGAAACACACACACACACACACACACACACACACACACACACACACGGCCTAGGTTTAATTCCCAGAAACACACACACAGACACAGACACACACATACATCATACAAATGGGAAATAAACACATGGAAAGCAGCTTAACGTTGTGTTTAAAAACCCTGGTATCGGGAATGGGTTATCTCTTTCTTGAATTGTTGGCCAATGGGGTCATGTTACACTCTATAGTCAATACTCTTGATTACCCTCCAGAGCTTGACATTAAGACCCGACTGTTGAACACCACACGAACTTGAGTAAGAGAACAGGGGAAAAATCAAGCTGGTACTCACGTGGAAACCTCACCCCCACTGGCCAGCTTTCGTGCTGGGAGGTGCTATGCGTGCTACTGGAGGACAAAATGGTCACCAGTGTCACCCAGCTGCGGACCCTGCAAACTGCAGCAGATGCCGGACAAGATATGCCCACTGGCGAAACAGTGCTGGGAATGTCACAGGACTAGCCATTTTCTAAGGTCTGCGGCATGAGGTGGAGTCCGTTCCTGGCACTGTTAAAGGGGCCAAGAATCTGGGGCTAGATACTTTGTAGGCCCTAGGGAAGAACCCAATGCTATTATTTTGCTCTACATGTAAATCAGAAGGTCTCTCAGCCCTCATCAGAGACGCTTCTCCTGGCAGTAGATGCTGATGAATACAGACTCTCAAATAGTCAGTGTGTGGAGAAGAAGAGACTGTGGAATGCTCGGCTCCAAATGGGACATACATCTCACACCCTTCCCCCAAAGCTCAGGGATCTTAGAGGAAGAGGGGCTGGAAAATTCTAAGAGGCAGAGGTGTGGCTAACATCAAGGCCACAGCATTTTTCAGACATGCCAGGGCAGTTACGCATATGAGTCACATTTGGTTGTTAGAGCATGCAGAAGGCCTGTACGAGCTCAAGGCAGAAAAAAAAATCCCGGTACCAGAAGCGGGTTAAGGATGGGATCCCTGGTAGGTTGTCCACAAAGCCGGGGCAGGCCCCACTCTCAAGTCTAACTGGGCAACACACTGGCCTCCATGGGGCAGGGGGCAAAACTCTGGGGGGAGTGAAGGGGAGGGTGGCTATGGGAGGTGCTGGGGAAGGTGGGCAAGATGACCAAACTATATCATATGAAATTCTCAAAGAATTATTAAAATATTGTCTTTTTTAAAGACACTGATATATATAAAAGCCACTTGCTAGAATGGTGGGAATGAAAATGCCCATGATAATACTATAGTAAAAACACAGAGGAACTGGACATTATAACTCATATAACGGTAATGTGGGTGGAAAATGATACAAGTACTTGGCAAGATGAATTAGTAGCCTGTTAACAGGGGAGGAACCTAAGACAGGGAGGCAATGGTGGTGGTTTCGTGTTTAAACATGCAGGCACGTGGCACACTTTACATACACGTAATTTATTTTTGGCCAGGAAGACCTCAGAGTTGCTGAAAACACAAGGTTCTGTTACAGTAACAAATGTCTAAGGAGTAGTGGGCAGAGGACAGACGCACAAAAAACTAGAGGAGCCAGGGAGAGGGAGCTTTTAGCAGTGAGAACTGACAGCTGGGTGAATTTTCAAAATAGGCCATTCTAGTGGCAGAGTGGATGGAGGTTCCCCAGGCGGAGTTGGAGGTGGGATGAACCAGGCCTCAGAAAAGCCCCTGGCGTTGGGTGCAGCAGGGGCCGCGAAGCTTTCGGCTGGGAGCGTGGAGCAGCTCTCCGTCTAGTACGGCCTAAGCTCAGGCCCAGAACGATTTCAGCGATTTCTGAGTCAGGCCTGAGGGAGGCCAACGGAGGCCCCACGCACGCGCAGCAGTTCCTCTGTCCGCGGGGCGCTTGCACGCGCCCTTTCGCCCCTTCGCGGTGCTTGCTTAGCAGTAGATGGACTCTGGGCAAGGGCGAGGCAACTCACCGCTGCCTGAGGCTGTCACAGAAGGCTGACTCCCGCAGTTAGCGTCTTCCATTTCATTTACTTGGGTTTCTGTCTGTAAAACAGCACGAGTTCAAAACGTCCCCCCGAATTTATAAAGCATTAATAAATGCACCGAAGTGGTGGTCTAAAACTTAGATAAAACGAGTAAGTAGAAATGTGAGATAAAACTGATTTTGTCAAATGATGCCCCGATTAAGATCTCCTGTTTATTAATAGTTAATTTTGAGACAAGGTTTCATAGCTGGCCTTGAACTCCCAGAGATCTGTCTGCCTCTAGGATTAAAGGTGTGGGCCATCATACCTAGCCCTTATGTCTCCTGTTTCTTTTTTAATGAATGAATGAATTACAATTTATTCACTTTGTATCCAGGCTGTAGCCCCTTCCCTCTTCTCCCCCCCCCCGTCCCACCCACCTTCCCTCTTCTCCCCCATGTCCCTCCCCTAGTCCACCGGATAGGAGAGGTCCTCCTCCCCTTCTATCTGACCCTAGCCTATCAGGTCTCATCAATGTCTCCTGTTTCTTAATTTCTTTTTCAAAACATACTTTTATAAAAGTTTTTTTTTTTACCTTACCTCTATATTTCAGATGACACAACATCATACTGTCTTTGACAATATGTCTTTATAAAATAATGTTTTGATACTTTTACTTATTGCTAAGACTAACATTAACAGTTGCTTGCAGTTATGCTTTAATTAAAAGTATTTATTCTTGTATGTAGCACAATAAAGCTGCCACACAGTGCTTGTGGGGTGAGCGGACGACCCTGAAGTATGTTCTCTCCCTCCCTCTGTATGTAGGTGGGTTCCAGGGAGTTAACCTGGCCACCTGGCTTTTTGACAAGTACTGCTTACTGAGCCACCTCAGCAACCCCAGACACTTATTAAAAAAAAAAAAGAAAAAAAAAAAAAAAAGAAAGTCAACTTAAGTATTCTTTTCTTCCCCCCAAGACAGGGTTTCCCTGTGTAGCCCTCACTATCCTGGAACTTGCTTTGTAGACCATGTTGGCCTCGAACTCACAAAGATGTGCCTGCCTCTGCCTCCCTGAGCACCAGGACTAACTCCACCGTGTCTGCTGACTTAGGTATTTATTACAAGTTAGGATTGGGTCTAAATAACTGCAGCCTCGCAGTATACAGGGAAGCGGTTCTTTCTGGTTGTCTGGGGAGCAGGCAAACGGCAAGCCGGGGTGGCTCCGTGGCTGTTCCCCTTGGCTGCTGCTGGGGTTCCAGGTTCCTGTCTTGGAGGCGTTAGACTAAAAGGGGAAGTGTGGAGAGGCGAGCCTGCCTTTACCTGGCCTCCCAGCTGGGCCCACACAGCTGTGAACACACTCTTTTACTCTTTGCTGTCCCTGCTTTGGGGATCTCTGGGCATCTGTGCTGAAGTTTCAACAGGATGGACTTTGGGGTGGCTACTTCGGGGCTCCTTTGATTTTCCTCATCCTCTTTTTTGCCTTGCTCTGTGTCTCAGGCCAGGAGGCCCCTACAGGGCCATGGCCAGCAGAACAGCTCCAGACTTGGTCTCACTTGGTCTCACTTGGCAGATTGCCCCTCTGCCCTGGCTCTCAGCACCCCTCATCACTAATTCCTGCACCGGGGGCTGGGGTACTGAAGTGGATGCCCACAGGGTCCCCAGATGTAGAAACTGGGAACCCTGGAAACCTTTGCCTGACTTGGGGCCTTTGCCAGCCTTGCTCATCTGACTGGGAACATTCTCTAACTCATTCTTGCCCCAAACCCAGGCTCGTGATTCTGCTCGTTTTGCAGGTGGATTGTGGGAATGACCCTGGGACACGAGCAATGTGTAGAATGGGTAAGATCTCCTGTGTATCTCACCCAGTGTCCTGACCTGAAACCACCAGGACCTGAGAATCTGCATCTGTCATGGCCCCCTCCCCCCAGCATCAAACTCCACAGTCTCCATCGCCTTCAGGGAGAAATGGCTTCCTGAGGTTACTGGTTTTAGCAGCCTGGCACACAGAAACATTGCCCTTGGGCAATCCTCTGGATGAAACTCTTGTTTTCCTGTGATAAAATGCTGCTGATTCCAAAATCTTTCTTGCCACAGCTGTCTCTATAGGACAGACACTGCTCTCTCGAGGACCCCCCACGGTGGCGGCGGGTAGGGGCGGGCAGTTCTGGGATGGGCAGTGGGAGGCTGCAGGTTCACGTCCTTCCTGCTCAGCGTTAAGGTGACACTGATGGCAGCTGTGGCAGCTGTGCCCCCCCTCCCTGTATGGTGTCACTTGGCCTGTAGCCCAGTCCCCCCACCCCCCGGGGTCTGCTTTAGTCCTACAACCAATCAAACTGTGTTCCCGACAATTTGTTTACAGTACCTCCTGCTTTTCTTTAGCTTGTTTCGTTGTCAGCCTTAAAAGAATAAAATAAAATCTGTTTAGGCAAATGTTAAATGTAAAAAACACAAGCTCTGTCTTTTTTATATAACCATCTCTGCAGTTGTAATTTACTTCATGTGTCCATGAGAGTTAAAGCACAATCATTTCCTGTAAAGTGGATTCCACTGCAAACAGATGTTAAACTTAAGGGACAAAGAATAACAGCACTTTCGAGAGTTCTAATGATCAACTTGACTCAACCAGGAATCAGCTGAGAAGAGAATCTTAGGGAGTTTTAGATCAGGGTGTCCCGAGGTCATGTCCATAGCAGACAGTCTTGATGGTAGGTTAGTTAAGTGAGGTGGGAAGCCTGTGTGTGTGGGGGGCACCGTTCCTGTGCAGCGGATCCTGACCTATAGAGATGTGTAGAGAGGGAGCTGAATTCAAGGCCCATGCATGCCTTTCTCTCTGCTCTTGGCTGTGGATATGACAGTGTGGTGGGCTGTGGCCGGAACTGTGAGCTAAATCAACCCTTTCTCCCCTGTGTCACTTGTTGCCTGGGTATTTTATCTTAGCAACAGAAATGAAACCAGAGCACGACTGATATTGCCATGAAGAATTATATTTAGATCCAAGTAAAGGTAAAGTTAGCATTATACCATGAGGTTTCATTCTTATTGTCATGAAAAGACAAAATCAGAATTACAGACACTGAAACTCATTTAGAAAAAAAAATTACTTAGGTTCTCCTCGGAAATCACACCCCCTTTTGAATACTGACTACTTTCTTTAAAGTGCATGAGGGTTTTAGCCTGCATACACATCTCCACCTGTGCCCTCAGAGCTGGAGCTCAGACCTGGGACCTCTGACCCACGGAGCCACTTCTCCCACACAGAGAAAGCCCTCCTTACAGCTGAGGCAGCTGCTCTACCTACTGCGCAGCTGGGGCCCATGGCCCTGAGCACTCTTCCCCTCGCAATCTGTGTGATAATATTCTAGACAATCTGTAAAGGAATTGCAGAGGAAAGGAAGGGCCAGCCACCGTGAGTGCACAAAGCAAGCCGAGCAACTCAGAGGTAAACCTCAGAACTTCTGGGGTTGGGCCATATTGTCTAAATTGTAAATGCCGCATGCGACAACTCGCTGTGAAAACAGTATGTACTATAAAGTGATAGAACAGCAGATGAATCCACGTTTGTATATCTTTTTGGTTATAATTACAAACAGTAACTTCAGAGTTTTGCACTTAAACAAAAGGCTGAGCTCTGCATGGCCTCAGATTCAGCTGTGCAGGAGTCTGTGCAAAGGCCATAAGTTCTGAACCCGGCTGCACTATAGAGTGATTCCAAGGTCAGTCTTCGTGGCTTAGACTGTCTGATGGGATGGAGCTCGGAGGTACAGTGCCTGCTTAGACACGAGGCCCTGGGTTCAACACCTTCATCAAAATATGAAGAACATGGATAAACTAACAGAATTTAGAACTCTCTCTATAGGCAAATTTGTCATTCTACCTCCAATAAAATGAAGTTACATTTTCAGAATTCTCCCGCACGTGTCTTCATCAGCTCATCACCCCTTTCACACTCGCTCTGCTCTTAGCAGACCCACAGCACTGTTGGTGCTGTTGTACGAGTGGAGGCTGGTAATCTCTGCCATAGTTAACAGTTTACTTAGCGATCGCAGCTGCACACAAGGAAACTTTGCTCATCTCCAGAATGTGAACAACCTTTAGACCCAGAGACCTCGAGCTCACGAGCAGACGGCTAGCCACGATGAGCGCTTTGGAACACACCGAGGATAGTCAGGTTCTCAGCAGGCTCAGGGTCGTAATACTCTGTTATTTTATAACACTACAAACTTTGTGTTACAGCCTCCTTTCTAACGTTTGATTTTTAAATTGTGTGTGTGTGTGTGTGTGTGTGTGTGTGTGTGTATTTGCACGGGTGCAGTGCAGTCATCCAAGGAGGTCACGGGAAGGCATCTGATACCCCAGAGCTGGAGTTACAGGCTGCTGCAGCTGCCTCTGTGGCCCCTGGGAACCCAGCCCGGGTCCCTCACAGAAGAGGTCACTTGTAACCACTGAGTCATCTCTCCAGCCCCACAGCTTAGTTTTATGTCATCATTCCAACTGGCAAATATAGTAGCATTCCATTTCGGATCCATTTAACATGAACAGTCTCTGTCTAGTCTCTGTTTCTATCTCTGTCTCTGTCACTGTCTGTCTCTGTCTCTGTCTCTCTCTCTCTCTCTCTGTGTGTGTGTGTGTGTGTGTGTGTGTGTGTGTGTGTAAACAAGGTCAAATGGGAGTCTACTATTAGCCAGATATAATGTATCAAGATTTCAAATACTTTGTCATACAAAAGTTTCCTTTGCATTCAGTGTTTCCTATACTGGACCATTTTTATCCTCAAGCAAATATCTTCTAAAAAGCTTCATTTTAAAAGGAAAAAATGCTCTTAGAGTTCACATCCCTTTTTACTGGTTGTCACCCACTTCTTGGAGAAGAAAAAAGTCTCCAAGGACAGGAATATCCTGTGTACTGTCTGGCTTCATTGATGGCTCCTTATTAAACTCAGCTGTCAGTCACGCGTCTGCATCTGTCTGCCAGCAGGGTACGGGTGTTCTGAACGCAGGTGACTGCTCTGCTTTATTTCGGAAAATAACTCTCTGCTAGCTCTTCTTCACAGGAAATACAGGATTGGCAGGTTTTACCTTCTTTCAGCCTGATCCAGTTCAGTCAGATGGGGGCCGCCCTTCACCCGCAGCAGACCAGCAGCTTCTGGAGGGAACTTCTCAAATACCGGGGTGGTCACAGGCTCTCTAAGCATCCATGTTTCCCTCTCGCTTTTCTTTGCTTCTTTCTCGCACGTGTCAGGAACATTCCTTTGAAAAATTCATAAATACCAACGTTTTCTAGTACAACTCTTGATAAAGCTTAAACAGCACTTTGGTGGCGCTCCAGCTCCTCTCCATCTGAGTCCATTTACTACTTGTAGAAACATTACAGAGTACTGGGTAAGGACAAGGAAAGTCAGAGTCATTCTTAAAATTGGCAAATATAGGAGCATGAGTTTGCAGACCAAGAGCTGTGTCTGAGCATATGCAAAGCTTTACAGAAAAGGTCCAGCAAAACAAAAGAGCTCATCAGGCAAAAACTGGGGGAAACTAGTTATGGGGATCGGAGAGATGGCTCAGCAGGTAAGAACACTTGTTGGTTTTGCAAAGGACCCAAGTTTGATTCCCAGCCCCAACATGGTGGCTCACACCACCTGCAACTCTAGCTCCCTCTTCTGGTTCCCATTGGCACTGCACACACCTGGCACACAAAAACATGCAGGAACAACACCTGTAATGCATACAAGAAAATAAACAAATTCAAAAAGCAAATTCTACTTATAGGACAGAATGTAATCCCAGAGACTAGGAGTGTGTCAACTAGGCATGAGCTATAAACTTAAAAGGGAAAACCTGAAACAGACAGACATAAGTACTCAGAGATGAGTGCCACGTTCACGGGGACTGCTACATAAAAAGTGGGCACTCACAGGAATCAGGTAGGTGCTAAATTTGATTTTGTTTTGAGAGATAACAATTTTAAATATCAAGCCACCTCAATATATACAGGATGAAGTAAAAATTTGAGGTATCTTTGGGGGCAAAACCTTAATTTGAAAATATAGCAATAAACACAGTTCAAATGTCACAGTATACGGATCTGTTTTCATTTTATATATAAAATAATTTGACTGATTTGGACCTGTACATTTTAGGAGAACAGTAACAAAACACCCCAACCAGCAGCTGAAAAGGAGAAATGAAGATTAGGACATAAGCTAATGAAATTGAGATGAAAATGCCACTAAGAACCCATGAAACAGGATTGTTTCTTTGAAGTAATGAGCACTATTGACAAGCCAGTAGGCAAATATTGCAGAAATAGGAAGAAACCCAAATTCTTAAAAACCAGAGGTGATAAAATGTAACATTGCAATAGATACCAATAAAATACAGGACGATCAGCAAATACTTTGGAAATCTATATTGCTGAAAATCTAGAAGACACGCAAAATCATTAGACCTACATGACCTACTAACATTAAGCCATTAAGCCACGACCATGAACAAACTGACAGTGAGTCGAGAGGCTGACAGAGTTCACGAAAAGTCTCTCAGCAGGTGGTCACTCAGGCCAGACATGTGTGGGCATCACTAAGCTGAGCTGAGGTGAAGTGCCCAGAGGTCAGTTGTGACTGCTGGGAAACCAGGGGATCCCAGGATGAACCCAGGAGTCTGGAGGTTGGGCTCCTGGTTCAGATCTTAGGCCTCATGTTAAAGCTGTGAAGTAAGCAAGGTGGAATGAGGGCTTAAAGATGTCTGCAGCTGTGTTTCAGTGAACGGGTGTGTGTGTGTGTGAATTTTAGTAACAGTGCCGGCAAGCACTGTAAAAATTGCATTTAAATACTGGGAAAATACTCAAAACAAAACAGGGTGTCTCAGCAATGGGAAGGACAGGGGTGGGCTGAATCTATTCATAATCTACCAAACAGTCAAATAAGACTATCACACTGGCCTCATGCTGTGCATAAACACAAAGTGGAGAGAAAACTACTGATGGCGTATGCTTGGTATACGCCATCAAAACCAGAGAGAAAATAAAAACAAGCACATGAACAAACAATCAAAATTATCAATTTTCCTCATGACCCAAGACACAAAATTTCTCAATAAAATCCTTGCAAAACAAAATCAATGACATATTAAAATCCCATACACAATTATTGAGTTAATTTCATTTCAGCTATGCTGGATGGTTCAACATACACAAATCAACAAATGCAATTAATACAGTTCAAGGTACCCACAGGCAGAAATCACATGATCATCTTGATCAATACAGCCCCTTGTCAAAGTTCAACCTCCCTCATGATAAAAGCCCTGAAAGAACATACCTCAACATAATAAAGACTGCATTTGAACAACCTACAGCCAACATTATACAAAATGGGGAAATCTGTGTGTATTTCTCTACAGCCAACAACCACTTTGTTTGATTTTGCTTGAATTTTAGATAGAATAATGTAACAAGCCAAAGACATACAGGACTAAAGACAGGAGAAGAGTTTAAATCATTTCAATTTGCAGACCAATGATTGTCCACTTAAAAGATATTTTTATTCCACCAGAAATCTTTATATATGAGAGCACTTTCAGAAAGTGTCAGGATACAAAATCAATATATAAAAATCAGTAGCTTTCTGATATACCAATAACTAAATATTGAAAAAGAAATCAGAAAAAAAAAAACTCATTCTCAACTGCTTCAAAAGATACACATCTTTTGTTGGGTTTGATTTGATGCTGGTGTTTTGATGCTAAAGCTAGCCCTCAAAATCTGGTTACTGCCTGGCTATACCTATCCTTGTTGTGAAAACCTGCCTAAGACATTATACCTGATTGGTTGGGCAGAATGGTGTGGGCATGGCTAAGGTTTCCAGGCTTTTGAGGACAGGGAGAATCATGGGAAAGAGACAGATGGGAAGAGAGGAGGCAGGAGGATGCCACGATGGGTTAGTGTGGAGAAGGAACCATGTGAGCCAGAAGGAAGGACTCCAAGAGTGGTGTGGATGGAGAAAACACCAAGATGAAAAATATAAGCAAGTATCTTGGGTTATGGATGGAAGATAGTCCAGATGAGGTGGTTAAGGCACTGGATGGGGCCGGAAGGTGGATGGTGAGGTCATTGAGACAGCATAGGTAGAAATATCTGCCCAGCCCATGGTAAACAGACAATTATAAAATTTAACAGGTGTTTGTGCCTTATTGTTTGTGATAGCGGGTTAAATAACACCACCACGATGATTATAGGGCTAAAAATAACAACAAATAATATATAGCCCAACATCCCTTTTTATTTACTGCGACAATCTTCTCAATGGGTTGAATGACACAAGAAGCAAGTCAGATGCAATAGAAAATGGAAATGATACAGGCCACAGGTTGATTTCTCAACGTTTTATGGACAAATAAGTGGTGTCTTCAGCAGAAAGGTCTTCCCGTCAAGTTCTGGAGGTAAAAAAGCAATGGCGGTAGCCAGCAATTTCAGAGGAGGGAGTCCGCTTGGCACTGGGCTTTTTTTTTGCTAGCCTACGGTGTCTGTGAGGGACACTGTCCCTATTACAGGGTACTCCATCTAAGCTTTTACAGAGGTGCAGACACTGTAGGAAGCTTCGACAGTGTAGTTTCCACACGGCATTTTCAAAGGTCGGGAATGGGAGCTATCCCTCCCCACTCTCCCTTCCCCGTTTCACCCTGCTCCGTTATGTCTAAGTTGTGGAATGTTTCTCATTGGGAAGGGATATTAATCCTATAACAGTATTTTATAGCCCTCCTTATGTTTGGGTTGGCCGTAGTAATATTGTGAAAAGGGCTGTATTACAAAAATAAGAATAATATATATACATTTGATCCACTCAATACAAATTTTAAGATGCTCTTCACAAAAAAAAAAAAAAAGTTTAAAAAGATGGGGAATCAGGAAAGACTCTGGAATAGTCGAAGCCTGAGAGACCTCACAATACTTCATTTCAAAGCACACCATAGAGCCACAGGAACAGAAAAAGAAAAAAAAAAAAAAAAAAAACAAAACCAAACAAACCAAAAAACATCACGCTGACACAACAATAAAGAGAGACAGACCCATGGAATAGAACGGAGGAGCCAGAAATAACCCCTAAGCTCCTGAGTGTTGACAGAGGCACCCAAAGTACACGCTGGGAAAGGAGGTTTTTCTCAGTGAATAGTGCTGGGACAGTTGGGCTTCAACATATGGAGAAAGGAAACTAGATACCCATGTCTCAGCCTGTAGAGCAATGTAGCTAACCTGAGCCAGACACCTCACTGGAAGGCCTGAATCTCCTTGAGGAGATTATCATGTTGCCGGTAAGACATGGCACCGGTAAATAGCTCTGGCGTCATTTTCCAGCCTAACAATTTATTTCATGTGTACGGAGTGTCTTGCCTGCGTGTTTGCCTATGCACCACCTGCATGCCTGCCTGGTGACTGCAAATGCTAGGGTGTTGGGTCCCCTGTACTGAAGCTACAGACAGCTGTGACCCGCTGGAGGGTGCTGGAAATTGGCTCCGGGTCCAGTGCTCTTAGGTGCTGAGCCATCCTCCAGCTTGAAACTCATTTCTTACATTCTACAGTATTTTGCAAACATAACACAATAAATACATCCTTATTGATAAGTACACGATCCCTGAATTTATAACTCACAGCCTTAGAATCTATACACACTTATGGACAGGTAAAGCGTTTATATAGACATTTGAATATATATGCCTTTTGTGCTCACATTACATATTGATTATCTATTTGTGTTGTATATAATATGTAAAAAAATGTCCCTAACATGTTTTCCTGTCCCAGAGGGATCCTGCTCTAGAAATGAAGATTTTAGTTTCAAAGGCTGACACTAAAGAAAATATTGATATAGTCTCCTCACTGAACCTCAATTACCTCACTCGGCTGTGTCAAAGCGCAAGGCTCCACAGTGAGCAACACTCAACACGAGTCAGCCCTTGTTAGTTTTTAAAAACATGTTTATCAATTTAATTGGATAAATAGTATCAAATTATTTATGTCCTTCTGATAACCACGCAGAAACCTGGATAGTCTTAGCAGAAGTGTAAAATTTGTTAATCATGCATGTTAGCCCAAATTAGGATTAGTTTTTAGAACAGAACGCTGAACGACTTTGGACCGTTCCTACAACCTTACCTAGCAAGCTCATCTTTCTCTTCAGTAGGAAGTGGCTTCCCAGTCCTTCCGCCTTTCCTTTTGAAAATCAAACTGTTGTCAAGACATAGGTTCTCCGAGACTTCCGACTCCAGACTCGGCCACGTCCTCCTGATTTCTTCAACCTTTGATGAAAGTTTGAGGAAAGGATAAACACGACTGTTCAAGAAAACCAACTTCTATTGTTTTCATCACTGGACTCCTATTTTCACTATATGATTTTAGTGTGTAAAAAGGTTTTTGTAGTGCTCAAGATGGCACGGGGGTTAAGAACAGTTACTGTTCTTGGAGAGGTTCTAGGTTCAGTTCCCAGTGAACTCACAGAGTTTATAACTCTAGTCCCAGGGGATCCAACACCCTCTTCTGTCCTTTGTGGGGATCACACACACACACACACACACACACACACGGTAACATAGTACATGCAGGTGACATATTCATAAAGTAAAAAATAGATACATCTTTTAAAAGGTTTTTGCTTTTCTTAATTTTAGCATGAGAGACTATTGATTTTTTTTCTGGTAAATTCTACTTTAGTTTATTTGTTTGATTAAAAAAACCCCAGAGTTTTATAAAACTTCAAAAATGGGCATTCTTAGTTCTGTGTCTTTTTGCATTCAGTCTTTGCTGTCTAGCATTTTTGCTGTCTGTTTGATGGAAAAACTATAAAGAACAGGAGAAAACACATCACCTTCAGGATTTACTGCCGGGAATGTACATGCCACAGTCAGATTCCTAGAACGTGCCATCATGGGTGTAGGGGCAAAAATGAAGTGCCTCCTCCCTGCATGCTGCTCTTGACAACTATTTTAATCACTCAGATACTGAGGTATCAAAAAAAAGGTCAAGAAGCTCACTGAAATGGAGGTGCCCAGTTATGCAGCTGAGCCTAAGGGAGGTTGCTGAATGTGTTTCAAACTCTGGGAACGAGGTGCCTCCCACACAGAACAGGCGTCAACTACATTTCACAGGTGGGAGAAGGTACCTAATTCATTCCTACTTTAGCTCCAACCATTGATTGAAGTCCTTAGGAGCCATTACATAGCATCTCAAAATGCCACAAGACAATGCAATCCCATAATTATCTGTCAGATAAATGACTCAACAACTCCGTTCAGTTAGGCAGCTGAATGAAAGAGATTGTGAATGTGTGCGAGTGGAGAGAGGCCCGAGTGAATGAAATCCTGACTGAATGTGTGTTGCTGACACTGTGGTGGATGGTAAACACTGGCACAGCCACATCCAGTACTCCGATGCCTCAGCCCTTCAGGACTGGCAAAGCTTCCTGGGATAGGCTCAGAAGGATGGCAATGCCTTCCTAGGGAATCTGAGCGTGGCTGTTGACAGTGTGAACATAAAATGTCCAGCATAGCTGCCTTTCCCTCTCCTGGCCTGGAGACCGCTCCCCTGCAGGGCCTGCTTCTACTGAGGTAGCTAAAGCTGCGTCCTTGAGCCAGCTGTGAGCCATAGACCCCGCCTTCCTGTTTATCCGAGCGCAGCAGCCCAGCTGTAGGCAATGGTTCCGCCCCTGTTCAGCTGTACAAAGTGAGCACACTAAGCATCCAAGGCCTCGTCTTTCTCCATCCAAGAGCCCCATCTGCCGCTCCCAGGTTGGCTCTGTGCCGGTCTTTCCTCCACCCCCTCACTGGGGCAGTCTGGTCAGTCCTGGAAGCTGCACAAGGCCGCAGCAAATTTGCAAAATGTTTTCTTAGGAGGTGGATGTCTCCTCTACATTTATTATTGTTATTCTCAATATTGCTCTAGATTTTTGTGAGTCTTTACAATTCAACTTCTCTCAGAACTCAGATTTTTAATATGGAAAACTGCATTTTGGGGCTGATGATATATGTTCTTGTACGATGTAAAGTCATATGCTCCGAAACCAGCTTTACCAAAGAACATCTGTATGCGGGGCTTTAAACAAAGACTGAACTCCAGGAAGTACACAGACCTGGTGTCAAATTTTTACCAAGAGGGAATTACAGCTTCCAGTGGTCTGAACAGAAAGCACCAAGCTTGCACACATTCAAGCACAATGACTCTGTTGGTTGCGATGTAAGGTCCTGTCAAACTTAGAGACACTTTCATTTCTTCTCACTTACTGCTTCATTCCCATTGAGTAATTTTTTTTTTCATTAGGCCAGTGCAAGTACATCTACCAAAAGCTGACAATCCCATACTCCTCTGTGTTTATCTTAAGTCAAAAGATCACAGGGTGTGGGATAAACTGATTTTCCAGGTCATATGTTATCGGAAAGGAAGACTGGAGTTGATCAGTGGAAACTCATTCTGCAAACACTTTTCTGAACTTGGTATGTGGGCAGTGGGAAAGCACCTTTGCCTAGACATGGTCTCACACTCGGAGAGGCCTGTGTACAGGGCAGCTCTCTGGTTTGTTTGAGACAGGGTCTCTCCGTATAGCCCTGGCTGTCCGGACACTGCTTCACTCACACCAGGCAGAGTATTTGTTGAGTTACAGGTAATTACCTTCAGCTGAGTTCTTGCCCTATAGTTACCCGGAAGTGGCTCTTCCGAGGGACAGATGTTTTTAAACACATCCCTGGCTGTGCGCTGTAACTCAAGGCTGCGTTCGCTTGGCTCTCCATTATTTCCTAGTCTGTCTTTCTCAGGTGTGTTCATGGAAGGAACGTTGGCGTGTCCAGGTGCAGGTTCTCCGTCCCATTTCTCGTTTACTTCCGGGTCTTCAGACATTTCTTCCAGATGCCCAGGAGGGGCCCCGATTTGCTTGCTTTCCTTCTCAGACAGTGGCTGGACTGTTGTGGCTGGCTTTTCGGGTGTGTTTTGGGTTTGGGGACAGAACTCCAAGAGGACTGTATCCTTCAGGTGCCGCAGGACAGAGATGAGAGAAAAAGAAATAAATATATATTTTACATTTAAATTTCTTAGTACATGTTTAGATGTCAGAAATCACTGGGCAGTAAATTTTGAAAAAGAAAAATAATTTACTTAACCAACACAGAAGAAAACCATGAACCAGAAAAGTTAAGTTAGTTACCGTTGTTTGGACAGAACAATTATGTGTTAAATTAATTATTACTTAAACCCACTCCGTGTTAACTTAGCAAAGGTGAATTACTTATTTTTAATATTACAAGCTTGTCCTTATAGAAAATATTTAACCTCACTAGGCCTCAAAAAGTAAGCCACGCCAGTGAGCTTCAGTCCATTATCTGACAATAACTGGGCAGTTTGAAATTATGAAGAGCCAAACCCAAAGCTTTTCCTTGCTAGCAGCCAAAGCACCCCCACCAACCACACAAAAACCGATTGCTGCGTTTTAACTCAAACTACACAGCAGCCGGCTGTGACCTTCACATGGGCTGTGGGCGGTGAGGTTTACTGTACTCTGACTCCTCGAGAGACGGTAGGTGGCAGCAGCGGCCACGCTCTAAGCGGCTATGCCACAGCCAGAGGCCAGAGCCACCCTCCATCAGAGCAGCCTCCCCTCGAAACGAAGAATGGCGAGGGCAAAGGCTCATGGTTTCCCAAGATGCGGAGAGTGAGTGCCTGTAGCGTGCTCAGCCTCAAACAAGGCATGCACAGCACCCCCATTAAGGCTCAGGGAACCCCGTGGAAAAGGGACGGGAAGAACGTAAGACAGGACGACAGGGGAAAGGGCTGTGTTTCTGGATGCAACACAGCCATCACTGACCTGCAACGCTGTGGCCACCTGCCCTGGGCTCACACAAGCTTGTCACTAAACAGCCGCGGAAACGGGGAGGGGCTCAGGGGCCCTGCCTTTTACTGCTAACTATTGGCTAGTAACAGATCCTAGGAGGAGGGAAATCTCTGCCTCCAGTTGTGTTCCCACAGCTGAGCCCATTGGGATCCAACAGATAACTCTGAAAATACAGTCACGCAGACCCCACCGGAAAACTCAGTGGGTCACAAACCGAAACGAATAGACACAATGTGAGAGGGACTGTGGGGAAGGAGGTGGAGGGGTGGTGAGGAGACAGGAGAGAGCTGGGTGAGAGGGGTCCGTGTGCACTGTGAACATGCGTGAAGTTGTGTAAAAACAGATTTAATTAACAAAAAAGCTTCCTAGCGTGTCTATAAGTCACTTTACATAGTTTATACACTTAATTCCAGAGAAGGTGTTTCCCAGGAGGGATGAGCTTGTTTTTAAGCCCATTCTCTCCTTCAACACGGACACTGAAGACAATTAGACTTTGAATCTCCCACTAGCCATTGCAGATATGCCATGGCAATTTTAAGCCACGGGAAAGGATTCTCCGGTAGTGGCCACCACTGTTAGGCGAGTGCAAGCTCAGCCACACAGGTCTATGGCTCAGAGCTTAGAGTATAGCTTCTAAGAACACGCTTTTATATAGTTAAAATGCTTAAAATTGAATGCCAAATATGATACAAAATTGTTTCCGAAAGCTGATGATGAAAACGCTATTTGGAGGATGGCACATTATTAGCACAAAGAAACTGTGAACGAGAAATTTACATTAGAGTTGTGCATACCGGCAGCTGGCTATCTTCACTGCTGTCAGGGCTCTCTTGTTCTGGCTGTGACGTCACCTCAGAATTCACTTCTGCTGTAACACACATACATTTCTCTTATAAGCTATTTGCCCAGAGTTATTGAAGAGCAGCAGTTGAAAGAATAAAACTCTAAAACAATAATGATTATTTTCAACTTAGAAATTAAGAATTTAAATCAAGGTTAATATTCAGGTGGCTCCATCATTAGAAAATATTGTAAGTAAGCTGCTCCATACACACACATACACACACAGAGACATATACACATGAAGAGACATCTACACAAACCCACAATTGCACACACCCATACATATCCACATATACACACCCATACATACACACACGTACACACAGAGACACATGTACGCACACACACACCTACACACAGATTCACATAGAGAGACACACACGGCTTTTGCAATACTGGGCTTGACAAAGCCATCTAAATGGAGAAAACTGTGACCACCCCAAACCTGACCGAGGTCATTCGGGCAGTGGGGAAAGCAGCTCCTAGACGCCCTAATGTTGGAGCGAGTCTACACACCCAAAGGCTTGGCTCAGTCAGTGAGATCCCCAGAGGCAAAACATTAAAACAGGAAGGAGGAAGACCCATCCGGCCACACCTTTTTTTTTTCCTCATAACAGTACATCTAAGACAATCTATTTTATTAATCACTGAGTCCAAAATTAAGAGGATGTTTTGTGAATTTATGGATATCCTCCTCCTTATATTGGAAGCACCTTTCTCCTTTTGTGACATGTTCTCCCCTTTTTTCCCTGCAACTCAAGTCCTCATGGATGAGTACACACATAAGACAGACAGATCTCCCTTCCTATGGAAGTCAACATGTCTTCTCTACCTCCAACAAGGTCCAACAAGGAAAGTCAAGGTAATTTAGTGACATTCAGTTCCTGAGGCGATGGTTCTGCTGGGAAAATGCCTGACGAGCATAATGGACCCGAGTTCAAATCCTGACACCCACTTAAAAGCTGAGTGTGGCTGTGGAAATTTGTAACCATAGCACAGCAGGTGGAGGATGACGCAGAGCCCCGGAGGAGCCTGCCATCCAGCCAGCGTAGGTAAGCGATGACCTCTGGGCTCAATGAGGGATGGCATCATTGGGGGCAGCGAGGTGGCCCAGTGGTCAACGCACCTCTTGCCAGGTGGTCCCTGAGATTCACCAACTTTCACAAGTCCTCTGACCTCCACATATGTGTTATGGCTCACTCCTGTGTGACCCTGCACGTACACCTACATGTGCACGCAAGATTCATCGGTTAGTAAAGAGAAAAAGAAGAGGAGGTGGGAAATAACAGTGGAAACTGTCAACCTCCGGCCTCCGCACACGTGTGCGCATATAATACACTCAAGTGCACACCCCACGCGTGTGTATTCATTCCATACATACGTACGTGCATTTATTTCAATTCCTATTCCAGGAATTCTCTTTCTTTTTTAATTTTTGAGACAAGGTTTCTCTGTGTGGTCTTGGCTGTCCTGGACTCACTTTGTAGACCAGGCTGGCCTCGAACTCACAGTAATCCACCTGCCCCTGGCTCCAGTGCTGGGATCAAAGGTGTGTGCCACTGTGCCTGGATTACTCTGAATTCATACAAACTGTAGGCGCTGACCTCTCAAGGATGAAGTCAGCTATGCAGATGGCTGTCCTGGACCTGGTGCTTGCTGGGGTTTCAGGGTGATGTGTGAACAGCACAGAGATCGGCAGAGGGTGAGGCGGCACTGAGCGGCAAGACACACGCCTGTCTAAAGACCAGGGTCTGGTGGATGGTGCAGCTGGCCAGCAGTCCCAGACGACAGGGCAGGGCCGGAAAGGCTGGGCGCAGTCGGGGAAGTCTGAGTTTGAGAGCCTTACCACTGGTGTAGGGGCTCATGTTTTAGAGTGCCGGGTGGCCATTTTCACAGGGATGGGTCATAGCCAATCTGTTGGGAGGTGAAGGTGAGGGGCTGTGGCTACAGGAAAGGGGGTGGGGTTTAAATGACAGTAGCACTGCTAAGGGATGCAGGCCTGCGCTGCAGGCAAACTCCCAGAAAGTTAAAGTATCAGAAGTGTACGGTAGAAAACCAATTTTATGAAACAAATATAAAAATCTATGCACTCAGAAAACGGGGCAGAGTTCAATTCGGCACAACCCACCCCCCAAAACCCAGCACTTTTACATGCAAAGCATTTGAGATGTACACCTCGCCTTCTCTGCTTTAGAGAAAGTTAACCGCCATACGCAGTGAGTCCTGAGTGCACGCGGAAAGAGCGCTTTACATGGCATCATGGGATCAGCGTCCTCAAGCTTCATCTGAAGCACCCTGAAGGCGCTGAATGAACTGGTATGTGGATATATGCGGTACATGCAGTTAGACTGGGTCTCTGAGGAGAACCCACACAGACTGACAGAACCGTCCAGATGCTGGTCAGCGTGCGCTCGGCCAGTCCGGCCAGCTGACCCCTGAGGCTGTGTTGTCTTCTCCTACAATACTCTAACAAGGTGGGTGCTCACGTTTCCACTTGGGACTCTGACCTTAGGTTGCCCCTTCTCAAACAATTTATATTAGATTGCCAAAGGAGCTATCAACTATGTGGTACGGTTTTTAAAGGTCTCTGTCTGTTCTGATGTCCTTATGATGAATCCTGCTTTTTCCTCTTCAAAGCCTTTTTAGAGAATGCAAAGTAACATTTTCCACAACATTAAAGTGTATGCCCACGTGGCCACCACCCACATTCACATTCACTCACCATTAAAAATGTAACCTAACTGTGTGTGACCCAGCACCTGTGGTTTCTCGGGAGTATCTCGGTGGTGAGGAAGACAGGCGTGAGAAGACTTGGTTCTATTTGAAATTGGAAGCTGGCTCCCTGTCACCCCCCCCCACGACTCCAACACCCCTTTTTTGTGAAGAAGGGCTCCAACCCCTGCCCTTTGCTGGTCTAAGGACCCTGCATACCTTCCTCCCCTTTGACCTCTGCTTTCTTCCCCGCCTTCTCCCTCTTATTTCCAAGTCCTAACTTCCCTCAGGTCTCAGAATATCTTGACATGGAACTACTAGTGAGCGCTCAAAGGCTCCCCCCACTCATCCTAAAATGGCAGATGCCTGCTTCCCACTTTTCTTTTCCTTCCTATGCATTTCTTTGGTTCATTTCTTTGGCTGTAGGCACAATGCTACCACTCAGCCGAAGATCAGTATTCCCAGTGGCTTCCAGGAATGGATGCTCTTACCTCCCGCCTGGCCCATTTCTGGATACTGCTGTTGTTGGTCTCTGGCGTCAGATAAAATCCCCTCACCCTTGTTCAGCAGACTCTCAGAGACACTCTGCAAAAAATAACATCCATAACAGTCTGTAAACATTTCTTAGGCCTTTCATAAGAGAGTACCTGAAGTTTTCCTATTTGTTAGTTCTTTGTTTTTACATTCTTATTAATAAAACATCACACACCAAAATTAACCAGACCTAAAGACTATGTAAGTTAATAACTTCTTAATGAAGTTCCTATTTTGAAAGCCTTTTTTTTTTTTTTTTTAATTAAGTGTATGCTGAGTGCTTGAACATCTCTACGGAGCATCTTTTGTACAGTTTCTAGACCAAGCCAATATTTTTTTTTCATGTGGTAGCCGGTCCTTGCGCACAGGTCATGGGGTCCACGGCGTCAGTGTGCAATGCACATCTCAACAAGACATCCACACGGAGGATGTCTGCCTCTGGTTTGTGTTTGCACTGACATTAAATGTCCAGGCAGAACATTTTAAATAAAATTGTATAGGTATATTGCCTGTGAAAGAGATGGGGGCAGAAAAAAATGCCATGATCTTTCTAGGTAGTTCAGGCTGACTTCCAACACAAGGCGTGGTGGCTGGCGGCCTCATCACACGGCACAGCACGCCTCAGCAAATACCGGGTTACCAGTCTGTGCAGTCAGAACCACAGAACACTGAAATGCTTCTCCTAGCCCTGCTTTGCCAGTAAACCTCCATATTTGCTCTGAAGAGAAGTTCTAGGTCACGTCTTAGTGAACGCAGGCACAGCACGGTAGAACCTTCATTTCGGTAAACGAGAGTTTAGACAGTCTAGATATCGAGTGGAAAATTACTGATGGGAAGCGGTTGGCTAAAATGTGAATGTAGCAAGAATGTAATGAATGTAACGTTAAAAAAAAAAAAAAAGAAACAGTGCGAGGGCTGGAGGGCTGGCTCAGTGGTCAGAAGCACTGACTGTCCTCCCAGAGGTCCTAGGTTTGATTCCCAGCACCCAGATGGCAGCTCACAAACTTCCCTAACTCGTTACAGACATGCATGCAGGAAAATAAAATAAAAATAAAAATCTAAAAAAAAAGGACAACTGTGTATTATTAGACCTGCCATGGAATTCTTCATTTCACAGACACAGTATCTCAGGTCTTCAGAAGGACTGTGAAGAACGATTACTGCAAGGAAGAACAACGTCTACAAAACGCCAGGCGCTTCATTCACACCTTCATTCCCGGTGTCTCAAGTGACACAGGTGGTTTAAGAAGCCGATGCCGTGACGTCAGGTTCCGTCGCGTACAGCACAGAGCGGTCTACAGGGCTACACAGTATCATGCATGCATAACCCGATTCTATCAGTGAACAGTTTCCACCAGCGGGAAAACCCGTCCGCGGAAGAGCGACTACCTCGTTTTCGAGGTGGACTTTCTCCCAGGCCAGGATCTCCTCCTCCAGAATGCGGAACTCGTGGTCGGACAGCTCGTCCCGCAGGGCCCCGTCCTGGAAGGCGCTGGCGGTCCGGCCAGCAGGGGGCGCAGCGCGCGCGGGCGCCACGGCGCCGCGGCTGCCGCAGTGGCGGGCCAGCGGCCTCAGCGACAAGTCCCTGGCGCCTTTGCTCTTCTTGTGACTGTCGCCCGCGAGAAGCACGGAGTCGGCCCAGCCTCTCGCGTCGCCCCCGTGGTTTCTCTCCCGCGCGTCCGCGGGCGCCCTGGCTCTCCCCGGCTTCCGCGGGGGCGCCGGCTCCCACGGCCCGTCCGCGCGGCTTGCTTTCGCAGCCCGCTGCACCGGGCTCTTCAGCTCCGGGCCTTCCTGCTGTTCGCCCACGCCTCCTTCTGGGCATCTGCCTCTCACCCTCCTACTCTCCGCGTTTTTAGAAGATTTCCTCTTGCTTTTATGAAGCGGTTCTTCCCATTCGGAAGTGGTGTTTTCTCCGTCGAATTTATTCTTCATTAAGGGAAACTTGGTAATGGACTGGCCGCCGTATTCCACGATCTGAGAGGGCGGGGGGGATGGCACGGCATTTCCCAGGCCACCGTCCTTCTGTCTGGGAAAGGTCCACAGTGCTCCGGAGGCCAGGGCTGCACTTACGTCTCCGTCCCCACAGTCAAGCATCTCACAGGCCACTTTAGGGGAGACCGGCTTCAGGCGAGTTCTTCCTGTCGCGTCGTCACGCGGGGGCTCTTCCTCGTGGTGCACATTCGTTTTGACACCTTCACAGGTCTCCCCAGCCTCCTGGGTTGGCTTCTTTAGGACAAGCTGTACAGTTTCTTTAAACTCCAGTTCTTCCCCTTCCAGCGGCACCGTCGCGAGCACCTGCCCCTTGGCGGACCTGGAGTGTCCGGACGCGTCTTCTTCGTCAGAAGTGGGGCTCTTCTCTGGCTCCGGGGATCCTTCCTGGAGCGGTAAAGGTGGAGGGCTGCTCTGCTTGGCCGGAGGCTCGGGTGACCTCGATGCCGGGGGATGTTTCTCGAATGAATCCTTGTCCTTAGAAACCATAGAGCATGAACAACAAGAAAAGATACTTAATGTGTGTCATTTGGCTTTTCAGAATACATGTTTAGTTACACAAAAATCAGGCAAGCAAAATTAAGAGATGAAACGAGCTTAGGGCTGGTGGGATGGCTCAGGAAGTAAAGGCACTTGCCACCAAAGGCGAACTTTCTGAGTTCAAGTCCCGGAAGCCACACGGGAGAGACAACCAGCTCCCCCAAGGTCTTCTCTCATCTCCACGGGGGTGCTGGGATTTGCACAGGCTCCCGCACTTGCAATAAATACGTGTGAAAACAAAAACAAAAACAAAAACAAAACCCTCGTTTACCCCGGTCCTCCCAGGAGGGACAGGACCCAGAACACTCCACACAGTCGCCATAGTTCAGATGGATCCTCACTTGGTATGTGTTGGGTAATTTAAAATACTACAAGAATATACTTGCATAAAAAGGGTTTTATTTCACCATTCTTTAAACACTGAGCCCCGGCCCGATGCTCACTGACATTCAGTCTCTGAAAATTCGTAACTGAATAGCAGGTGAGCGAAGATATTTACTTACATAACAGCGACATCATGGGTGCAAAAACAAATTAAGGTCAGAAGACGACAATCCTAACCTTATGTCTTAACAGCCTATGAGTAAGGCCTTCTAAGTTTTCCTAGTTGAGGTAAAGAAGTCTGGCAAGCCTTAGTAAGAACAGAAGCACAAGAACCCCGACGTATCAAATATCTAAAGCACGCCAGGTCCTTCTCTGATAGGAGAAGAAACTGACTTTGGAGGTGGTTGTCCCACTGGCTGCTTTCCTGTTATTTCAAAGGATATTAAGAGGCAAGCTATGGAGGGCTGGAGAGATGGCTCAGTGCTTAAGAGCACTGGCTGCTCTTTCAGAGGACCCAGGTTCAATTCCCAGCGTCAACACTGTGATTCACAACCATATAAAATCCCAGTTCCAGGGACTTCAGTGCTCTTTTCTGGCCTCCAAGGGCACTTCATGCATGTGGTACACAGACGTACAAACAGGCAAGGCTCTTCGTGGCTTCTATGGCTACATTTCTGTATCCTACCCTAACAGTTTTATTAGAGTCTTACAGAGTAGACTTGTACTGGTCATCAGTAGGAAACACCGAGAACCGACGACCAGTACTGAGGGCCCAAGTACTCAACTACCTTATCAATTCGACATGAGAAATGTGAGTAGATAACCCTGGGTGAGCATATGCAGACGCCTTCCTGTGTCCCTCAGGCTGACTGCCTCAGCCCGGTATGGTGGGAAAAGGCAGGCACCAGCACACCTGGCCCCCTTCCATGCTGTAACATCACCCGAGGGTTATTTAAAAAATAATATTACCATCGTGAAAGAATATACTTCAAGAACCCCAAGACAAGTCCTCACCTGTCTGACAAATCCTAAAGTACATGTGCCAATCTCTCAGATGCGGACACAGGTACATGAATTAGGGCACTTTCTACTGTGATTTGAAAAATATACACAAGTCTAGCTCCAGTTATCTCAGTGAAATGAAGGTAAATAGCAAAAGGAAATCAGAGATTTGAAACCATTTCAGAAAGGTCGCTTTACAAATGAATATAGCAAAGGAAACGTGCAAAGAGATGGGTCTTTTTTTTTTTTTTTTTTTTCCCCACTAGTTTGTCACTTCTTTGGGCATTTGGCCTTTCCTTCAATCAAGTCTCTGTCATAAAACTGCCTCATGTCCATTAACATGCACTTACTCGATTTCCCTTTCCTATGAGAAAAGGGAACTTTAGAAAACCCTCTTCTTCATTCTTACCACTCACTGAACTCAGTCTGGAGGACAAGAAACACATGTCATGTCTATCAGATTATAGGCACAATCCCGGGAAAAGCTGAAAAAGGATTTTGGTGTTTATTCAGGCAGAATCAGAGACAGATTCAAATAAGACTCAAAAAGAACCACTCATGAGTTCTGTATTTAAGGTGACTATGGCTAAGGACATCAGGGGTTGCTGCTGCTTCCTATCTGCTTCGCATTTTAAAAGTCAAGAAAGCTCAATAACCCAAGAGAGAACAGAGAACCGAGTGCAGAGGACACAGGAGTCCTGGATTTTCAGGACAAAAGAATTCACATGTAAAGATTTAACAACTCTGAGTGTCATGGTAGGGCGCAGCCGAATGGCACAGTGCATGTACTGGGTTTTGGTTGGGTCCTTTACATACAAATGATGTTGGCAGTAGAGTCAGTGGAGTTTTCTGAGAACAATATGGATCGTCACCACTTCTGGGAGGTATTGTTAAAAAAAAATCATTTTCCAGAGGTACTTCTATATATAGTACTTATGAATCCATCGTTCTGTATAATTCTGTGGAAACAGCTAACTCATTTTAGAAAAACACCAACACTGTGATTTTGCTAATTGGATGTGTATTCATCAAGAAATAAAATTAGCAAAAGGTAAATTAAGATAATTCCAGAAAAATGTGCACTTTAAAAAGAATGTGTTCACTTAAAATTTATTTTCTCACTTAATGTATAGAAAGGAAGAATTGTCAATGGGCATATTGTGAGTCAGTGGTGAGGGGATTGTTTGGCAGACCTGAGGGCCTGCCTGGGTTTGAGTCTCCCAACACAGAAAGGAAACAAGGAGAGTGAGGAGAGGAGCAGGTAACAAGACAAAAGCAGATATACAGACCCTTTCTATAACCACAAATGTTAATGAAAAATTCAAATGAAAGAATTTTGTATTTTTATGAATTATAGTTTTAGGCATCTTATCATTTGTTTTTAATTTTAAAATGTATACAATATATTTTGATCATGTTTCCCCTCCTCCAGATCTTCCCAGATCTTCCCTAGTCATCCATCTTTATATTCTTTCTCTTTTTTATTTTTATTAATTACAGTTTATTCACATTGTATCCCATGTGTTGCTCCCTCCCCCCTCCCCTCCACACCTCACCCTCCCTCCCTTTTCTCTACCCATGCCTCTTCCTTCAGTCCACTGATAGGGGAGGTCCTCCTCCCCTTCCTTCTGATCCTAGTCTATCAGGTCTCATCAGGAGTGGCTGCATTGTCATCTTCTGTGGCCTGGTAAGGCTGCTCCCCCCTCAGAGGGAGGTGATTAAAGAGCAGACCAATCAGCTAATGTCAGAGACAGCTCCTGTTCCCATTACTAGGGAACCCACTTGGGCACTGTACTACCATGGACTACATCTGTGCATGCATGGTCCTTGGTTGGAGTATCAGTCTCAGGAAAGACCCCTGTGCCCAGATTTTTTGGTTCTGTTGCTCTCCTTCTGGAGCTCCTGTCCTCTCCAGGTGTTATATTTCCCACTTGTTTCATAAGATTCCCTGCACTCTGCCCAAAGTTTGGCTATAAGTCTCAGCATCTGCTTTGATACCCTACAGGGTAGCGTCTTTCAGAGGCCCTCTTTTCTTCTGTGGTAGGCTCCTGTCCTGTTCTCTGTTTTCTCCCTCTTCTGATGTCTATCCTCTTTGCATTTCTGAATGAGGATTGAGCATCTTATCCAGGGTCCTCCATCTTGCTTAGCTTCTTTAGGTGTACAGATTTTAGTATGTTTATCCTATATTACATGTCTGATATCCACTTATAAGTACTCACTTATAAGTGAGTACTTATAAGTATACCATGGTATACTCCATATACCATGTGTGTCCTTCTCCTTCTGGGATACTTCACTCAGGATGATCTTTTCCAGTTTCCACCATTTGCCTGCAAATTTCATGATTTCCTTGTTTTTATTTGCTGAGTAGTATTCCATTGTGTAATGTACCACAATTTCTGTATCCATTCCTCAACTGAGGGGCATCTGGGTTGTTTCCAACATCTGGCTATTACAAATAAAGCTGCTACAAACATGGTTGAGCAAATGTATTTGTTGTATGCTTGAGCATCCTTTGGCATCTTATGCCTAGGAGTTGGTATAGCTGGATCTTGAGGTAGCACTATTCCTAATTGTCTGAGAAAGCACCAGATTGATTTCCAGAGTGGTTGTACAAGTTTACATTCCCACCAGCAGTGGAGGAGGGTTCCCCTTTCTCCACAACCTCTCCAGCATGTGTTGTCATTTGAGTTTTTGATCTTAGTCATTCTGATGGGTGTAAGGTGAAATCTCAGGGTCATTTTGATTTGCATTTCCCTGATGACTAAGGACGTTGAGCATTTCTTTAAGTGTTTCTCTGCCATTCAATATTCCTCTATTGAGAATTCTCTGTTTAGCTCTGTGCCCCATTTTTTAGTTGCATTACTTGATTTGTTGCTTTTTAACTTCTTGAGTTCTTTGTATATTCTGGATATTAGCCCTCTGTCAGATATAGGGTTGGTGAAGATCCTTTCCCAGTCTGTAGGCAGTCGTTTTGTTTTGACAACAGTGTCCTTTGCTTTACAAAAGCTTTTCAGTTTCATGAGGTCTCATTTATTGATTGTTGATCTTTGAGTCTGTGCTGTTGGTGTTCTGTTCAGGAAGCTGTCTCCTGTGCCAATGAGTTCAAGGCTCTTTTCCACTTTTTCTTCTAACAGGTTTAGTGTGTCTGGTTTTATATTGAGGTCTTTGATCCACTTGGACTTTAGTTTTGTGCAGGGTGATAAGTATGGATCTATTTGCATTTTTTCTACATGTAGACATCCAGTTAGACCAGCACTATTTGTTGAAGATGCTATCTTTTTCCCATTGTATGGTTTTGGTATCTTTGTCAAAAATCAGGTATCCATAAGTGTGTGGGCTTATTTCAGGGTCTTCTATTCAATTCATTTGATCCACCATTCTGTTTCTATGCCAGTACCATGCAGTTTTTATTACTGTTGCTCATGCCACTACCATGCATTTTTATTACTGTTTATTAGTACAGCTTGAGATCAGAGATGGAGATACCTCCAGAAGAACTTTTATTGTAGAGGATTGTTTTAGCAATTCTGGGTTTCTTGTTATTCCACATGAAGTTGAGAATTTTTCTTCCAACATCTGTAAAGAATTGTGTTGGTAATTTGATGGGATTGCATTGAATCTGTACATTGCTTTTGGTAAGGTAGCCATTTTTACTATGTTAATCCTGCCAAGCCATGAGCATGGGAGATCTTTCCATCTTCTGATATCTTCTCCTAGTATTTCTTTCTTCAGAGACTGGAAATTTTTTTTTCATACAAATCTTTGACTTGCTTGGTTAGAGCCACACCAAAGTACTTTATGTCCTTTGTGGCTATTGTGAAGGGTGTTGTTTCCCTAATTTCTTTCTCATCCCTTTTGTCTTTTGTATACAGGAGGGCTACTGATTTTTTTTTTTTTTTAGTTAATTTTATGTCCAGCCACTTTGCTGAAGGTGTTTATCAGCTGTAGGAGTTCTCTAGTAGGCTTTTTGGGGTCAGTCATATAATATCTACAGTATACTATCATATCATCTGCAAATAGTGATACTTTAGCTCCTTCCTTTCCAATTTGTATCCCCTTGATCTCCTTTAATTGTCTTATTGCTCTAGCAAGGGCTTTAAGAACTATGTCAAAGAGATATGAAGGGAATGGGCAGTCTTGCCTTGTCCCTGATTTCAGTGGGATTGATTTAAGCTTCTCTCCATTTAGTTTGATGTTGGCTATAGGCTTGCCAGGCTAATTTTTGCTAGCATATTAATTTTCTTCTCTCCAGTGCTGAGTGTGTGGCTCAGTTGCTGGACTTCCTACCAAACGTATGGCACTTGGTTTGCTACCCAATGCATGAACACAGCCAACACTGTCACTACTATGCTGCAAATAATACTTAGTTTTCTCATGATACAATTAACTTTCTAGAAGTACTGTAGTAAGGGCTGGAGAGATGGCTCAGTGGTTAAGAGCACTGCCTGCTCTTCCAGAGGTTGGCTTTCCAGCACCCGCACCAGGCAGCCCACACAACGGACACACATCCAGTTCCAGAGGGCGCCACACCTCTCACCTCCATGGGTAAGAGCACATAGGTGCACATACACACGCTTGCACACACACATAAATAATAACATGAATATTTTAAAACTATGCATGCTAATCAAGCAAAAACATTGAAAGAATAAAAATTTACAAATCTCTGCTAGGTAGTTCGAACTGTGAGACAGAAAATTCCTTGATCACTATGATAAGTGACTATATTAAAACATTTTAATTTATTTTATGTGTATGAGTGGTTTGCTTGCATGCATGCCTGTAGAAGTCAGAAAAGGGCATCTGATCCCATGGAACTGGAGTTACAGATGGTTGTGAGCCACTATGTGGTGCTGGGAACCAAACCCAGCCCTCTGCAAAAGCAGAAAGTGCTCTTAAATACTGAGTCAGCTCTCCAGGTCTATGATTAGATTTTTTTGTAGTCATGAATATAATAAAAGTTGTATTGGTATCATTTTAAAAAAATGACACAAACATATATTTATCCCACAAATCCTCCCCCAACTTTTACTTTATTGTGGATAGAGTTTAAGATTCACATCACTTTGCATCTTTCCTTACCATTTCTTCAGTCATCCCCTGCTGTCCAAGAGAACCTACTATCCCTTTGTGAGGGTTCAAAGTACAAACCAATTGACCAACTTTCAGTATAAAAGGATAGTAAATAGATTACGATTGGTTTAAGAATAAATGCTAAAACAATCAGTACTCAGAACTATAAGTCTAACTTCTCAAAAAATTTACCTTTGTATCAAAATTATATTCATCCTTTCTTGTTGTGGGTTCAGGGTCACCAAGATCAGGTTTGGTGGAGAATCTTCAAAATAAAAATATAAAATAATAGATAAGTTCTGCTCCTTTAAAACCCTCTCACTTCATCTGGGATTGTGTCCAGCACACTGAACCTGTGTTTATGTAGAAAACTACTACCTCTATACCAAGGTTCAACAATTCATTTTACACTATAAATATTTTGTTCATTTTTCTCAGAGAGAATCCAGCAATGTTTTTGTACTGGTCATATGAAGAACGTATGTAATTTGAATGTTTATCAATGACACTCTCTGTAGCTGGTGTTTGCTACTTTGTGGGTTCTTCTTTTTTCCACCCTTTATTCCCCTTGTTTCACCACCTAACACTAGATAGGAGAGAAACAAGGAGAGAGGAGAGAAGGGAATTGGGAAAATCCATCAATATGTTATTTTCCTGTTTCTTCTTTGACCACAGCTACTAACAAACCAAAATCAACTCCCCTAAATGACCAACAACTACCCCAACCCCTCACCTATTGGGTTTCTAGCATTTAGATAACCTCTGAGAAATTCCCAGAATTCCAAATGTCACACAATCGCAGAAACTACCTGCAGCTGGCAAAGCCGTGCCTCTGCTAGAGCACAAGCAAAACCATAACCAGCTGCTGTGGACAGTAAGAAGCACTGCCACATCCCCACATCTGGGGTTAAAATGAAAGCCCATTCTTATAATATTTCTGTGTGTGTGTGTGTGTGTGTGTGTGTGTGTGTTTAAGAAAACAAAATTCCAGAATGTCACTACAACTCTTCTAATCCATTTAAAGGCTAAACATGTATAAAAACTATTCTCTTTAATAATTGCACAGGTTAAAAAAGGGGGGGGGGAGGACTAGAGAGACAGCTCAGAGGTTAATCACTGGCTGTTCTTCCAGAGGCCTTGAGTTCAATTCCCAGCAACCACATGGTGGCTCTCAACCATCAACAGTGAGATCTGGTGCCCTCTTCCGGTGTGCAGGTGTATTATGTACTATGTACATAATAAATAAATCTTTAAAAAAAATAAATGTACAGGTTAAAAACAATCCATTTGTAGTTTCCCCACAGGAACCTGAGAATGCTATACTAATAATATTATTATCAAAGAATTGTGAGTGTATTATTTGATAAAAGTCAAATGTAAAAAACAGAGAAGACATATTTAAGAATTTGAGAAATGTTACTGAATGCAGGAGAATGTATCAAACTTAAAAAATATGTCCCAAATTCCTATGTGATTATGATAGACTCCCAAATATTCTAAAATCAGCAGAACCAAAAGCATATCTGATCCTCTAAAAATTTCCTCCCTTCTCCATAACTAGAAACTACCATGGATCTGCCCTTCAATTTTACCCTCATCTTCAGTGGACTTCAACATTCTTCATCTTTGAATCACTGACTTCCGAACGATAAATAAATGTTATTGGCCTTAGATGTAAGGAACATGAGGTCGAATTTCATTGCCACTTAGTGTGTTCAGTAAGTCCCTAAAGTCCTGATAGTGTATGGCCTTTCAGTGGGGTCTATGCAAACAAAGAGATGAAGGTAAAACAAAACAGTGCAGGAAGACAACAGCAACAAAAAAATGTGTTCTCTGATGACACGTACAGATTAGAAAACAAGCTGTGAGGAAGTAACAGAAGCAGTTCAAGGTGGAAGTGAACAGGGAGTCAGGGAAAAAAGATAACAATTCAGATCGCTGCTTCTGGACAGATTTAAATATCGTCAACTGAGCGTCCTCTAAAGGTGGAGAGGGTTTACTTCCAGAAAAACAATTCCTCTGCAGGAGTCACATGATTTTGTTATCTCTCACACTGCTGGCCCCATGGCCACAGGTTGGAGATCCGCCCTGACACCGCCACTGGTTCCATCAGGCGTCGGTGATGCCTGCAGTTATCAGAGACATGATTAGAGCACCACCACGCTTGCTGGGAACACTGGTGCACCTGCTCGCTGGCTGCTGGGATTCGTGAGCTGATGTTACTGAAGCAGTTTCGTGGTTCTATCCATTATGCAGAAGAGCGGGGAAATACTGAGAAAGAGCACAGGCTAGCTACATGGGTCATTGTCCCGGCAATTAGGTGATTATGAGCCCCTCAGTGACAGCCACCTCGATGGGGGAAATGGTTTTTGATGGACAGCGTGCATACTTTGTGATGACTGCATGAAAGAGGTGCGCAGCAGTGAGCCAGAGAATGCCAACAAATACCAGTTTGCTTTTTCTGTGTTTAAACGCATCTTTAAAATCCTACCTTACTACAGAGTAGGATTCAGTACTTTCAGCTGCTTCTAAAGGTAAAGGAAAAATATATTGTTAATCAGCAATATAAAATAATAGAAAAGAGAGCCAGGTGGTGGTGACACATATCTTTAATCCCAGCACTCAGGAGGCAGAGACAGGCAGATCTGTGAGTTCCAGGACAGCCTGGTCTACAGAGTGAGTTCCAGGACAGCCAGGGCTGCACAGAGAAATCCTGTTTTGAAACACACACACACACACACACACACACACACACACACACACACACACATGAGATAAGTATAATATATTAAAACTGTAAAACTGATGATTGATTAATAGTATGAATAAATCTGGAGCCTTACATCAAGAGCATTCTAACGACAGGCAATCCACTCTTCAAAACCTCAAACTTCCACTAGTTTGTGTATTTCAAATCAAAAGAGGGAGACATCTTCAAATTTTAATACCTAAGTGTAAACTCCCATGCCCAGTGACCATGACTGTAGCTGAACTCAGGCTGACAGAAAATGGCGTTGTTAGCAGAATCGCTATGAAAAGCTGACGGCGTCAAACAAACACAGATTGTGGGTCTTCCGGGCTGGTGGCACCAAGGCCAGTGCTAAGGATGTGTGCTCATTTTATAGTTCTAAGTGTTCGTCATTTTTCATCTTAAGTGCATAGGCATTCTGCCCACATGCAAGTCTGTACGCCATCTGTATTGCAGAAGCCAGAAGAGGGCGTTAGATCCCCTTGAATTTGAATTACAGATGGTTTTGAGCCATCAGGTGGGTGATGGGAATTGAACCCAGGTCCTCTAAAAGAGCAGCCACAGTCATGACTGAGTCACCTCTCAGCTCTGTGAACTTATGGGTTTTTTTTTTTTTTTTTAAATGACACAACACAGCTACCGCAGTGTATCAGTGGGAACTGCTCAGCTTCAGATAAAAAATTCTGCTGTAAGCAGCGACAGTGAGTGGCTGGGGTCCTTTGAAGCTCTGCAAAACAATAGAGAGAGGGGACAATGTACTGGCTAGTCTTATGGCAGCTTGACACACAAAGTAGAGGTGTCTGAAAGGAGGGAAACTTAATTGGGAAAAACACCTCCAAAAATTCATCTGTAAGGAATTTTCTTAATTAGTAACTGATGGGGGAGAGTGCAGCCCCAGCTCATTGTGGGTGGTGCCACTCCTGGGCTGGTAATCCCCTGTTCTCTAAGAAAGCAGGCTGAGCCAGCGATGTGAAGCAAGCCAGTAAGCAGCACCCCTCGATGGACTGTGTCAGCTCCTGCCTCCAGGATCCTGCTCTGTTTGAGTTCCTGTCCTGACTTCCTTCAATGACAATATGGAAGTGTAAGCCAAATTAAACCCTTTCCTTCCCAACTTGCTTTTTGGTCATGGTGTTTTTGCAGCAATAGAAACCTTAACTGAGACAAAGGAACAAGGATCTTTTTCAGTCCCCAGATTCCAGAAGAAAAGAGGCATCACTATGCTTGTTCTTATTAGGAAAAGCCAATGACATCTCTCAGTTTTAGCTATGTTCTCTATCTTGTGTGATGCAAATGGCTCACTTCGTCTCCCATAGATCTGTTTCTTGGGAAGAACACACCTTGATGATTTATCCACTCCTCATCATACTTTTAGATAAGCTTGAAATGCACCACTGAGGAAAAGAAAGTTGCTATTTGATATGAAAACTATAGAAATAAAATCATTATCTCATTCAAGCTTCAGAATGGGCCAAGAGGGAGCTCTCTGTATATAAAGAAAACTTTCTTTAAATCATCTAAAGCATGATAAATAAGTATTGGAACTCTCTCGAGTACTTCCCAGGACAGACAGTCTACTATGCTCATAGAAGAGTAAAATAAAATAGATGTAGCAGAGTGCATTAGACTTGTATACACAGTGTGTGTGTGTGTGTGTGTGTGTGTGTGTGTGTCTGTGTGTGTGTGTTTTGTATAACCACAAGTATGGTTTCCCTACTGCTGGCAGCTGTGGCAGTTTGAATGAGAATGCCCCATATGCTCATATGTTTGAATACTTGTTCCCCAGGTGGTGGAACTATTTGGGAGAGTGGAACTGTTTGGATGTAACAGAAGAGTAACTAAGACAGAAGTGTTAGCTCCAAGGCCTCGCACTAGGAAATAAAACAAAGATATTAAAAGGTAATGATTTCCCAAAGAAACTTCACGAGGTTATAAACGTACAGACAGTGCTCACGCTCATCCCTGGTGCTCTTTCATGTGTAACTAAGTGTCTCTTATTCAGACTTGTCATGGCGAGTGTCAGCTGTCACTCGACACAATCTATATTCTTCTGAAGAAGTCTCAATTGAGAAATTGCCTACATCAGATAGGCCTGTGGCCATGTCTGTGAGAGACTGTCTTGACTGTTTTTTTTTCAAGTTACACTGTTTCAGAAAGCAAAATATACTTAATGATTAACTCACTAAACAACTCTGATCCCAGATAAATAGGCAATTTAAAAATACAAAATTATTTTACGTGTTCACTTTGTAAATGCCACTTTCATGATTTGACTTACTTAATTCTTGCTTTTTTTTTAATCAAAGAAAGGATTATCTAGAATAATTCCTAATCCAGGTCTTACCTAGATTGCTGTCTTGACAAATTTCGAGTCCCTTTTCTTCATATTCTAAAACACCTTGTCTTTTCCACGAACGAGAAAAATGATAAGCATTAACTACTGTTTTAGTAGAGGTATGAAAACACTTAACAAAGACTTTCAATTATTTAAAGAGTGTTTCATTAAATACAAGAGAAGTTGTCACTATATTTCAAATGTGCAAGCTCTTAAAAAGTTTTTATGGCATTTGCAACTAAACAAACACATAGAGATAAGATTAAAACAAGATTAAAAGTGATACAGGCAGTAATCAATGTCTCAAGGTCACACCCCTAGCAAGAGTGAAATCTAGGAATTAAATGCACTCTTGTGTGAATCTGAAACTTCCCTGTGTTCTTTTTTCATCCACTTCTTACCTATGCTCAGTGAAGAATGGTTAATGCAAATACAGACAGTGTACTCCAACTTCCTGTGCATACTACACGTAAAATCTAAGATGCTTTAGAAAACATAAAGAGACCCAGATGGATTCTGGTACTCACAATCAACCAGAAATGCTCATCAGCTGAGCATTCCTCAGAGCCAGCAACCTAAAGCCTGTCACCCAAAGGAGAAGGTGACTGTCAGTTCCCATTGTGTTTAGCAGTGTACTTTCATAAGACGTGCACATTAGAAGCAGCAATGAAAATGAAAATAAGACATTAAGCTCAATGTTGAGTAGAAGATGCACAAGCCTGTATTTTACAAAATTGGTAAAACCAACATGCAATCCTTTAGCATCATGTGACATAGGACCAGCTTGTGAATAGCGAGTACCATGCATCATTAAAGTAGCATAGCAATCCTCTTCAATTCTTCTTTTTGTGCCTGATGAAATGGCTCATTTATAAATTGCCTGTGCTGTGCTTTGTTTTGGTAATTCTATCTCATACACTAGAAATGAAACTTGTTCCTCTCTATTTAACTCCCCAGGAGGCAGGGCTGCGCAATCACTGCAGAGAGCCAGTGAGGCTGTTACGTAGAGAAAGGAGGAAACAAGGGCACCTCTCCAGCTTGGCATCTGTGTGTAACTCCGCTGCTTCGGTTACTGAAAATTCCTTCATCTGTGCTTTCTCTTCCTCCAGAGGAGCTAAAAGTGACACCACTTCATCCTGCATAAAACAACAACAGCAAAAAACCAGTAACTCACGAAATGACACATTTCACATAATTAAAAATCTCCTAGCATTTTCTGTGAATGTGCTGGTGTAAGGCAGAGAAGAAATAAATCACATCTCTCCTCCAGCGGGCCTTCTCATGTGCTATCCCTTTCTGTGAGATGCTGTTCCCCAACTGGGGCCATCACACTAGCCACCCTCAAAACTCAATTCATGAAGGAGAGTCCGAGAGAGAAACAAACAAACAACAACAACAACAAAAAAAAAAAAACAAAACAGGCTGTATCTCAAACACAAGACAGCTTCATAAATCACAAGTGAAAGGAGAGAAAAGCAAAGATCGACAGAGAAATCAAAACACCTAAAAACAAACCCAACGAAGGGGGTTAAGACTTCCAAAAGGAAAAGAAGACACATAAGAAAGGAATTGAAGAAGACAATAGAACACAGAAAGACCTGCCATGCTTATGATTGGCAGATTTAACATTGTGAAAACTGGTGCGTCACCAGAATCGATCTCCAGATTCAACACGACCCACATCAGAATCCCACTGACATTCCTCAGTGCTAGAGGAAACAACTAAAATTCATGTGGCCCCCGCTAAACAAAGCAACCCTTAGGAAGGGAAAGCCTGAAGGTACTGCAGTGATACCCTCAGTTTCTGTTAGAGTCATATTTTAAAAACCCAGCACTACACGGGCATAGAGACAGACACGTGGGAGTAGAGAGTTGCCTCATCAGTTAAGAGCACTTGCTGCCCTTGTAGGGGACCAAGCTCGGGGCCTGGCAGTCACATGGCAGCTCACAGCCTTCTACAAGTCCAGCTTCCCGTAACTGAATGTCCTCCTCTGGCCTCTGGGGGGTCAGCTACATGTGCATGGTAACCTTACACGCAGGCAGAGCACCCATACACATACAAATAACTAATTAAAACAGACACGTGAAGCAGGGGGTGCAGGCTGCGCACATACACCCAAGCACTTAAAGCCACTTGTTTTTTGATGAAGTTGTCAAAAACACACTGGAGAAAAGGCAGCTCCTAATTGATGGTACCCGGAGCATGGGGCCTCCACACTTAGAGGCCCGGAACTAAAAACCACACTTCCCATTCCACACAATCATCAGCTCAAAATGGACCAAAGACCTTAGTGAAAGACTGTAAAATGTTGGAGGAAAACACTTCAAAGCCATGCAAGTATTACTATGGTTTTTCCTTCCACAAAGGACTCCAATACTGAAAATAATAGATGAATAGACATTGGGATTGTTTCTGAACAGTGAAGAAGACAGTCGCCAGAGTACAGAGACAGCCTACAGAGGGTAAAAAAAAAAAATCTTTGCCAACTATGTATTAGGCATTGACTTAATATCTAGGATCTATAAAGAACAGCAAAGGCTGAGCATCACCATATAAGGGAGAAGATAGATGCAGGTGGTATGAAGGGTGAGAGGGAAATGGTGGCTCAAAAAGGGTTATGTGGGGTAGGAAATGGGAGGGCAGAGCAGAGGAGGGGGCGCGGGGACAAGTGATCAGCACTAAAGGCTCTTGAAGAACCATGGAAACCTCTGTGGAGACGTCTTTAAGACACATATAAAAAGACTTTAAATATTTAGTGTATAATGGAGGAGGTATCTCTCTCAGACAACACAGACTATCAAATGAAAAGTTCAGGGCCCAAGAATGGACTATCTTTCTTGGGGTTGTTGGCCAGTGGGGTCATCAGCAGCCTTATCCGGCTGTGAGGCCTGTAAGCCATGATAATGACTGCCTGGCATGATATGCTCACAGGTGTAAGGAGGGCGCCAACCTTACGGGACTAACCAACTCTTTTTTGGTTGGATCTAGAACCCATTTCACAAGAAGGAATCCACGCCTTGTGCTGCTAATGGACCTAAGAACCTGGCGGTGGGGAAAGGGGAGGTACCTGCATGTGTCCAGGGAGGGAAGCAAACTGTGAGAAGGTGAGAATGGAAACTCAGTTCAGACTGACTTCATTAACCTGGAGCAGTCTTGGGGAGTTTGAGACCGGTGGTTCATTGTGGCACATTTAAAGCACAGTACAACTTGGGAGGAAATTTTCAGGCAACAATTATTCCAGTTCCAGGTGCTCAATAAAACTTAAGGTGTTGACTACATAGAGAGTTCTTTATAAAGTAGAGAAGCAGGTTCTCTAGCTGAAGGGTCTAGAATCCAACGTGGTCTCTGACTGAGACAGCAAAGCGATCAGCAGGCTGCAGAGTACCTGTGGCATCCCTACCCTACAGATGGGTTCTGTTAACTAGGATCTCCGGAGAAAGACGGTCTGGAATAAACATTCTAGGATATTTGGGTGTGGTTTCCCTCTATAGCAAAAGATGGATGAGATCTGCCTCCACAGACAGCAAAAGAGGTCACAAGGTCATTAACAATATCTTCTTCCAGCTTTCTGGGCAGGAAAACAGGTATTTTATCTCCCTGATTGGGGAGAGGCCCCTGCGTGTTTAACATTCCTGGTGTTCCTAGGGATCTGAGGGCAAAAAGACAGAGCCATAGGTTTTGTTGGTGATAGAACCTAAGACAAGGTAGATCATAGACTCAAGGGAAAAACTTACCTCTATTATTTTGCTGGCTTACTAAAATGACCCCTAAAGATATATCATAACACATAGATGAGTGTGTCTCTCAGTCCTTACCAGGGTGCTGAGTAGACGGTGATTAGTACGGAGAACAACAACTGATAAACACGTAGAAAATAAGAGACTGTAGAGCGCTTCATCCTACATGGGACATCAATATCAACCTCGAGTCCTCGCATGGCCTAGGGGCCATTGCTGAAGAAGGGCAGAAAGGAGACCAGACCCAGGGAGCACACGACTATAATGAAAGAGTGTTTTCTGGACACGACTGGGCAGTTTCACATATGACTTGATAGTGGCCGTGATTGCATGCCTAAGGCCTAAGCAAGACCAAGCCACACAAAATCCCAGCACAGAGGGGTGAGGTATCAGGATCAACTGGCACCTGATGCTGCTGGGAAAGGGAGAGTCAGTTATTTTGAGGGATGTGGCCCATGAGAGGCTGCCCATCTCCAGCAGATGGCCCTGCACCTATGCATATACTCGCACTGCTAAGTGGATTCCAAGAGAGAGCGAGAGACACAGAGAGAGATACAGAGAGACAGTGAGAGACAGAGACACACACAGAGAGACACAGAGACACACACAGACAGAGACAGGGAGAAAGGCGAGAGAGAGAAAATGAATGAACATGTGAATTTAGAAGGAGAGAGGGAGGTAGGAGGAGATGAGAGGGTAGAGAGGAATTAGAAGAGAAGAAATGAGGGGTGGACTTGATTAAAACATGTTATATGCATAGACGAAAATATAAAAAAAAATAAGGCATTTCCCATTTTTAAAAAGAAGTATTTTCTCATCAGGATTGGCTGTGTTGTCTTCCTCTGTGGCCTGGCAAGACAGCATCTCCCAGGGGAAGGTGATCAAAGAGCCAGCCCCTGAGTTCATGTCAGAGACAGTCCCTGTTCCTTTTACTAGGAAACCCACTTGGAGACTGAGCTGCCATGGACTATATCTGAGCAGGGGTTCTAGGTTATCTCCATTCATGGTCTTTGGTTGGAGTATCAGTCTCAGAAAAGACCCCTGTGCCCAGATTTTTTGATTCTGTTGTTCTCCTTGTGGAGCTCCTGTTCCCTCCAGGTCTTTCATCTCCCCCTTCTTTCATAATTCCCTGGACTCTGCCCAAAGTTTGGCTATGAGTCTCAGCATCTGCCTTAATACCCTGCTGGGCAGAGTCTTTCAGAGGCCCTCTGTGGTAGGCTCCTGTCATGTTCTCTGTCTTCTCCTGCTTCTGATGTCTATCCCATTTGCCTTTCTGAATGAGGACCTAATAGGCTAAGGTTAGATAGAAGGGAAGGAGGTCCTCCCCTATCAGTGGAACAAGGCAGGGGCATAGAGGGAGGGAGGATAGGACTGGGAGGAGATAAGGGAGGGGGCCACAGCCGGGATGCAAAGTGAATAAATTGTAATAAATAAAAATTAAAAATATATTTATAAAAGAAGTATTTTAGTCAGCTAATTATAGCTCTATGAGCCTACCTGAAAGTTTTAACATTTCAAATAGAAAGACAAACAGAAAGAAATAGCCTCTTGATTTTTCACTTAAGGAATTAGTAACCAGAAATCTAGAAAAAATGTAGATCATGAAGGTATAATTAATAAAAATGAGGTGTGCCTAAAGACTTTAAGAGATGTTCTAAAATCTTAATCTCCTTTCCTGAGGGGAGATCACTGGGGGTGCGCTGTAAACTGCCTTTTTTATTTCTTACGTTGCCCTCCTTTTAGCCCTGACACAGCTCCGAGGGAAATCACCCAGAATTACAAATCCTCATAGATAGCAAAATCATAGCATGTGTTTAAAAATTTCGCAACCGAATAGAAGACCAGCCTGTTTTACATAGAGCATTCCAGGCCAGGCAGGGCTACATGCTGAGACCCTATATCCAAATTCTACTTTATTTTTTAAATATTAAAATTTAAGATCTAACTACTGATATTCTTGATGCTATACTGCTTGTAAAATTACATCACAGGAATCCATTCGCATGTTCATTCACTCATATTTAAAAAATATTAAAATGTGATTTCCCCACAAAACATATTCTAGGTGTTTCCGGTTACAAAGAAGTAAGTTCCTGTTTGTCTTCGAAGTTGGTTCTCCCTGCACAACACTGGTTGGCATGGAGCTCGCTCTGCAGACCAGGCTGGCCTGGAGCTCGGAGTTCTGCCTGCCTCTGCCTCCCGAGTGCTGGGCTTGGAGTCGTGTGCCACCGCAGTAGGCGTGAGTAGGATTCTTAACCTTCTGAAGCATGAGGTGATAAAGAAGCTTTAGGGGTGCATATAAATAAAGCGTAAAAGGCTTTCATCAAGGTTAAAAAATATTAACTACAAGCCAGGTGTGGTGGCACACACCTTTAATTCCAGCACTCAGGAAGCAGAGGCAGGAGGATCTCGGAGTTTGAGGCCGGTCTGGTCCTAGCATGTTCTAGAAAGCCAGGGCTGCATAGGACGGTGGTTCTTGATCTTCCTAATGCTGTGACCCTTCAATACAGCTCCTCATGTTCTGGTGACCCCAACCACAACATGGCTACTTCATAACTGTAATTTTGTTACTGTCATGATTTGTAATGTAAATATCTGATAGGCAGGATATCTGGTATGTGACCCTGTGAGAGGTCATTCAACCCCAAAGGAGTCATGCCCCACAGGTTGAGAACCACTGACATACAGCGACTCTATCTCAAAAACAAAAACCCCAAATAAAACAAATCAACTATGTAAAACTGTACAGAGGAGTTTTCTCTGACAAACCTTCCACATAAGAATGATAATAGAGAAGGCACTGTATAACTGAGGATAAATATGGAGAAAGCTAAACTCTGAACAAGAAAATTAATCTAATAAAGCAGCATTTTACCTTTGAATTCTCTTTTGCTGGAGGGTCCAGAACATTAGAACCAGGTTTGTCAGAAATCCTTCAGTGTGAAACATACAATAAGACATGAGTTTGGTTCTTTGAAAAATCCTGGAGCATGATCAACTATCAACTAAACATCTTACTCATCTCATATATACATTTATATAAAAGTTAACCCTCGTTTAAAGAAACAAAGCTTTCAGTTACCTCCTCTGCCTCCACTTCTCTCATCAAAGAGTGACAGACAGCCAAAATATTCTCAAGGGTTAAGAATGACTGGCCTGTCACATAAGCAAGCTGCATATAAATTGTTTTTTGGGTCTTAACTGCATATTTTCCAAAGTCTCTGAAGCCCAGAGCTGGCTCATTTGCAGTCGCAGCTCTGACTAAACTTTCCAAAGACTAAATATGAATCTATATAAATTTGCAGTTGAACGTTACTCAAAAAAGGAATTCCAAGAAAGCTAGCTCAAGATGTAGAAGGAAGCCATTTTTTATGCTGGATATGTGGGCTTGAACTAAACGATACATTTCATTTCCAAATCAATGCAAACTATATTCTGATTTTAAAAGTCAGAAAACAGTGGGCAAATGTCCTCTCTCTAAGGCTCAAATAAAAAATCAATTACTGGTTCATATGATTTTTGCTACACAAAGTGAGTGATGCTAACATGATAATGCAAAACAAGGTGAAGAGAGACATGGTCCCATCTTCAATGTCTGTCACTGATTAAACAGTAAGCTATGCAATTAAAAATGGCAATTCTGACTGTCCGGAGTAGAAACAACACATTTAAAAGACCCCACTGCTTGTCTTCAGCCCTAAACAGCATAGAACATAAGACTAAAAATACTGGTTAGTTTTTAGCTAATTGACACAAGCTTAGAGTCATCAAAGAGGAGAAAGACTCAACTGAGAAAAATGCCTCTATAAGATCAGGCTGTAGGCAAGCCTGTAGGGCATTTTTTTTGAAATTAGTGGTTGGTGAAAGAGGGCCCATCCCATTGTGGATGGTGCTATCTTTGGGTTGGTAGTTCTGGGTCTATGAGAAAGCAGGCTAAGCAAGCCATGAGGAGCAAGCCAGTAAACAGCTCTCTTCCATGGCCTCTGCATCAGCTCCTGCCTTGCTTGAGTTCCTGTCCTGACTTCTTTCAGTGATGAACAGAGATGTGGAAGTGCAAGCCAAATAAACACTTTCCTCCTCAGTTTCCTTTTGGTCATAGTGTTTCATCACAGCAATAGTTCTAAGGCAGTTATCTTCTATAGCTGTAACTTGAGTTTCTATTACATAGTGTTTCTTTTCTCACAGCTGTCTGAAATGATCTGACTGAGCAACTGTGTGATACACTAATATCTGTATTCTTAAAACTCAGAATATAGTTTGCATTGATTTGGAAAGGAAATGTGCAATTTAATTTGAGCCCACATGTGAAGCATAAGACTAGGCTTCCCCTTACATCTTGAGTTAGCTTTCTTGGTAATTCTCTTTTAGGTAATTCTCAATTGTAACTATGTATGGATCCATGTTCAGGGGCTGGAAAGTTTAATCAGAGCTGTGACTGCAGATGAGCCAGCTCTGGGCATCAGAGACATTGGAAAATATGTAGTGAGGCCCAAATAGCAGTTTATATGCAGCTTGATTAAAAGACAGGCCAGAAACAAAGCCATGGCCCGAGAGACAGAAAGAGTCAAAACATAAGAGAAAAATCATTGGAAATGCTTTCCCTGTGTCGTTCCACGTCTAACCTGGACCCTCTTGCTAGGGTGAGAAGAAAAAAGGGAGAAAAATAATGAGGTACACAGGTTGCCCCTCTCCCCTCCGATTCATGATGATCATGTACCACTTTCTAAAGGAAGATGGAGGAAGAAAGATGTCCACCAGGCTATGCAGACCCTGGGTTAGTGTGACATGTTCCTGTGGTGGTTTGAATAAAAATGGCCCCAAAGGTCCATAGGGAGTGGCACTATTAGGAGGTGTGGCCTTGTTGGAGTGGGGGTGGCCTTGTTGGAGGAAGTGTGTCACTAGGGGGTGGGCTTTAAAGGCTCAGATGCTCAAGCCCAAGCTCAATGGCTCACAGTCTTTTCCTGCTGCCTGTGGTTCAGGATGTACAACTTCAGCTCCTCCTCTAGCACTGTCTGCCTGTATGTCACTATGCTTCCCACCACACCAATAATGGACTTGATCTCTGAGCTGTAAGCCAGCCCCAACCAAGTGATTTTCTTCATAAGAGTTGCTGTAGTCGTGGTGTCTTGTCAGAGCAATAAAACCCTAGCCAAGACAGTTTGGTTCGGAACTGCAGTTTCTTCATTTTTTCCTCTTCCTTCCTTCTCTCACTCCTTTCTTCTGTTCCCTCTTTCCTGCGTTGTTAGGGGTGGACTGCAGGTGTTTTCTAACGCAAGGTCAACACAGTACCAACACCCACACTGCAGCCTGGAGGTGGCTGTGTAGCTCAGGCCTTACATTCATGGCTGCCCCCACCTCTAGGTCACAGGCGCGCATCCGCCTGCCTGCTGCGCAACTCTGGTTTTCTAGGATGGGAAAGGAACCAAGCAGGCGTGGTTCTGACGTGCTGTCAGAAAGTACAGAACACTCACAAACTAAAGGTGATGTCCACAGGCTGCTGGGAACGCAAAACCTACATGGGATCAAGACTGTAAACTCTTTACAAAGCAGAGAATCAATCTGAATAATTACTTTTTCTATTGATTTATCTTTGATAATAAATACTATTAGATGTCAGATAATAAATATTCTGATCACCATGTGTTACATTTCTTCTATAAATCTAGGATGTCGGATACCCTTGGCCTTCACCCCTTCCGATGGCCACTAAGCTGGTTTTTACTCGGAGAAATGGAAGCCTGTACCTGAGCTGCTGCTCAGGCGTCTGTACATTTGCCTCCTTTCCTGACAAGACTGCTCCCTGCTGTTTGTCCTCCTCTAGAGGAATCGATTGTGCTTCCATGTCTTCCTGTATTAAAAAGAAAAAGTTTAAATTATTTTAAAAAGAAAACACTACATACTTTTCAGCGAAGTCAAAAGTCTTGGTCAAGCCAGCTTTACCCTCCACTCGACTGGGTTGTAGACCGCTGGCTGCCTGGAGAACTTAATGGGTTCAGGCCAGTCGGCAGGGTAGCCAATCCAGAGGTTGGATTCGGTGAGGAGGGACGACTGGACCACTGGAGGCTGCACAGGAAAGCAGAAGTGAGAGAGTCAGCGCCCTGACACCCACGTGCCGCCCCCACCACTGCTTGGAGGAGCTACACTGGAGCCCAGAAGCGCGCGCCATGGCTGGCTTGCCCTGAACACGGCACGCACAGTCACAGTCTCAGAAAGCATCGAGCAGACAAGCGCCAGAGACACACTGCCGACTTGCAGGTCTGCATCGTCAGACCGGGGACATCCGGCAGAAAGAACATTTGCTCACAGAACTCTTTCTCAGCGGGGAGGGAGCACTGACTTCTGATCAGGCCACATCTCCACCTGTGGCATCTGGAGGCCAATGCAGGGAAGGGGGGAAGGAGGCCTCCCCAGCTGCAAAAACACGCTGGCTGTAGGTACAGCACCACCTTTCATTTTGAGAGCTTATTTTCATTTTATTCTTTCCTACTTTAATTTTTTTTTTTAGAATTTATACATTTGGACTTTTTTCATTTTGTGTTTTAATGATGTATTTATTTTATTTATGTGTATGAATGTTTTGCTTGTAAGTACATCTGTGTACATGGTGCACAAGAGGTCACAAGAGGGCATTGTCCCCCCTGGGATTGGATTTATGGATGGCTGTGAGGCACCATGTGGATGCTGGGAACAGAACCTGGATACAGGGCTCTCTAACAGGCCTGGGCACGGCACATCTGTCCCCAGCAGACTAACCCTTTCCCCTCCCCTCCCCTTTGCTAAAGCTTGAGATTGCGTGTGTAAGCTAGTCCCCAAGGTCTATTCCCTGGTTTGGGCCACTGACTCCCTCTCCTGAGACTAAGCACCAAGGTCCAGCGTCAAAATTCATTCACTATTTGGCTACACTGGCTAACCTATCCAATCAGGACTCATCCTAGCACGGACCCCCCTTTTCTCCTTAAAACCCGCTCCTGCAGAGACAACTGCAGCATGCTGCCTTTGTCCAGTCCAGAGGCACCCCCCCAAATAAAACACCTGCTTGTCCCTCTGGGGTAATAAGTCTCCTTTGTGCTGAGAACTTGGTGTCTGAGTGTGTCTGTGCCAACTTTGAGGTCTCCTACAAACTATAAGCACTTTTAACCTGTGAGCCTCTGAGCCATCTCTCCAGCCCCTGGGTTTTAACTTTTATCTCATTTGAAAGGATTTTTTTTTTTCTATGTTCTTTCTCTAAGCCTAACATTTTCTTTCTTTCCACACCTCTAACTCATGGAATTTTCCTCCATTCTCATCTCACTCTTAATTTCCCCTCGCCAGTTCCAACCTCATTTCACTACTTAAACATTGACACCTCAGTTTTCAAAACATACCGCATTTCCCCAACCAGGACCCTAGGGCCACTCTCTCTGAATCTCACAGAGGCCACGTGTGAGGCACACAAGTGTCTTCCTCAGCTGACACCAGGGCCCCTGCCAAACAATAACAGCATTGTGCTTCCTCCCAAACGTATGTACAACTGAGGACAACTCACCTACAGGAACCGTGTAAGATCAATCAACCATAACTGAACAGCTAAGAAGAACAGGAAACTAAAAACCAGAGGAACAAATCCACCGTGGCAGATGCACAAATGACCAAGGAGGATTTGGCAAAAACCTGTGACTGCACACATAAACATTGAAAAGGCAGTTTGACCACACGAAAGAAATCCAGAATCCACGAGCTAGCAGTCCACCGTGAAACCTTCACAAGGCCACAGTCTCTCGATGTTAGAAAACATAGGTAGCTGAAAAGCCAGGCAAGGGGAGCAGAGATTGCTTTAAAGAGGGCCAGCAACTATGCTGAAGACTCGACTATGAAGAGGAAGGAAATCTCCACCTACATGGGAAAGCTGCTCAAGGTTCAGAAATGAAGCAACCCTTAACACAAAGAAAAAGAAAAAAAGAAAAAAAAAAGTATTGCTAAAAAAAATTCAGCCAGGAAATTTAAATGATAAAAAAGAAACAAACAGAACTACAGGAAAAGTATCAATCAAGCAAATAAAAAGTAAATAAAATTTCACAGTAGGAAACAGCAGCAGTCGAGAGGAGCAGAACACATCTCAGAGATGCAGGACATACAGAGATGTTACGGGATGGAGGGATGGTTCGGCTGTTTAGAGCCCCGGCTGCTCCTGCAGAGGACCTGGGTTGCATTCCCAGCACCTACACGGTGGCTCACAGCTCAACTCCAGTTTCAGGGGATCCGACACACTCTCTGGCCTCCCAGGAACCAGGGCATGCATGCGGTGCACATGCAAACGACATTTTATGTATGACATGCAGTCATACATAAAATGTGATAAATAAACCAATTTTTCTCTAAAAACAAGAGCTTTATGAACATGCCTGGGACTTTACTGCTTTGAGTGTATCCAAAAGACCGAATGTAGGAATCTGGTGAGGGGTGGGTGGAGGAGACCCTGAGATAAAACCTAATCTCACGGAGAAATAGTTCTATGGAAACTACAAAATGTCCAGAACCTCAATAAACAGATACATTTCTAAACGCAAGAGGATGTCTCTCTGCTGTTGCCCTAACCCTAAGACCTACTGCTGGGCATGGTGGCACACACCTTTAATGCCAGCATCTGGGAGGCAGAGACCAATCTGTGAGTTTTGAGGCCACCCTGGTTTGCTTAGAGTTCCAGGGCAGCCAGAGCTAGTACTACATAGTAACTTTGTTTCAAAATAAAGAAGAGAAAGAGAATAAGGAAAGAGAAAAAGAAAAAGAGGTACATACAACTGCATTTAATATAATTCTAAATATTCTGTGTGTGTGTATGTGTGTGTGTTGAGTATGGGAATAAATCTTTAAATCAGAAGATGACCATGACAGGGGTGAGTAAGAAGTTTCTAAGGATGGCTATGGGTAGGAAACTGAAAAAACTAACAAACAAACAAACAAACAAACAAATCCCAACAACAAAAAAACCCCCAAAAAACAAAAAACAAAACAGTACAATAGAATACCTATGAAATCAAAGCAGCCGTTGAACCCGGTGGGGAGTAAGAGGTCCAGTTAGTGGGGACAGAGGATCAAAAAGCCCCAAGTTGTAGTGGTTTGAGTGAGAATGTCCCCCATAGTCTTAGGCATCTGAACCCAGCTGGTGGCTCTTTGGGCAGGTTTGGGTGTACAGCCTTGCTGGAGGAAGTGTACCACTGAGCTGGGCTTTGGGAGCTAACAGCCCCCGCCACTTCCACTTTGCCCCCAATCTCTGCTTCGGGTTTGTGGTTCACGCAGTGAGCTCCCAGCTTCCTGCCACCAAGCCTGCCACTCCTTGTGCCCCAGCTCCACCATCATGGACTCAGTTCTCCAGAACTGTAAGCCAGAGTAAACTTGCTTTTCCTTATGTTGCCTTCGGCCATGGTGTTTTATTGCAGCTGAACAGAAAACTAATGCAAAAGTACTTATGATGGTCCTATATGAAAATGCATTGGCTTGTATGCAAATATTGAGGAATAAGCTAATTCTCACTGTAAAAGACCCTGTGCTGCACAGAGGAAATACTATATAGCTTGAATGTCCTCTTCCTTGCTGCCCTTTCCCCATGCTGCCTTCTGACTGTCCACTCTTGGGCTACACCTCTCTCCAGACCGCCCTCCACCTGCGATTCTGTCAGTATTTGTCATGGGATTTTGGTGTCCTGCTTATTTTTCCATTTAGAAGAAGGCTTCACGGGGCAAGCGCTCTCTCTTGCTCTTCAGGGTTGTGTAAGACCTGGGGTCTCACAGCTCAGGAGTTTAAGATCGCGCCCTTCCCAGAAACTCCCCCAGACCACAACTCTTTGCAAAAGCAAGAGGTTTAATTTAACCATTGTGCAATGAGGTCACCCCTGCTGGTCAGTAAAGAGTGGCACTGGGAGACAAAGGCCTTAGGTTTTTAAAAGAAAAAGTGCGGGAAATTTGAAGTTGCAGTTTTGGCAATTTAGGATTGGATGAGGAAGCTATAAAGTAAGATAATTGGTTAGTCTTAGGTGCTCAAGCTTGGCCAGTCCTGCCCAGTGTGGATGCAGCTGCAATTGAAGGTGGGGGTGGTTAGCTCATCCTTGAAGATTGGGGGCTGCGGACTTTTGGCTGGAGGTCAAAAGCTACTCAGAAGAAGTCTGGGTTCGTTGCTAAGAAACACTATCTTGAAGACAAGGGTCTAGTCGTTCTTTTTGCTGAGTGAAGGTCATTGTTTGCTTGCTTTTTTCATATCTGTCCTCACAGATAGGGTCACATTCCTCCATTCTCTAGAAAGGTACTAAGAGGCTTTAGCTTAATCTGGACCTAAAACTCAAAAGTATAGGCTTTAGAAGACATATAGCTTACAAAATTAGTCTAACCCTTTCAGTTGCAAACTTTGGCTCATGAAGATGAAGGTTTTGCATATTTTACTAACTGAACAAGTTCCATCATCTCCAGCATAGAGGGTCTCAGTTTGCCGCTCAGAGCACATCTATGTCTCCTGAAGTGACATGCTCATCTGTCCTGAGAACTGACAGGAAACTCTGCAGGGTCGGTACGTCAGCCCACGTGCAACACGGCAGCTCCGGGGCAAACCTTCATATTTCGGGGAGTAGTGTCTCGGTGACACAGTGCACAGAGCTTTCATCTAGATGGGCACTAGGCTCATCTAGTGCCTAGTGTGGTAGGCACTCACTTGGCTTCTTCTGTCTGTGGTGCCTTCACCTCTGACCCAACTCACTCCCCATAGCTCACTGAGGGTGTGTGCATGAATGCCTCCTGAGGGAAAGTGTGTGCATTTGCCTCTTAGTGGCATCTGCCTCGGAGGCACGGAATCCATAACATACATGATGTCACTTCTCGGTGTATTAAAGAGTTAAACAAATGATTACATGAATTCCTCTCTTTCTAAAAGAGACAGAAGCCAACAATACCACGGGGACAAAAATCAATGAAGAAAGCCACTTAAAAGTTAGTGAACAGAACAACGTAACTAAGCAAGGGAACCGGCAGGAAAGGCCAGGTTTGCATTAGAGGGGAGCAGGTCTGGAGTCCAGGGTCTCCCTGGCTTCAGTTTTTCAGTACAGTTTACTGAATGCAATTGTTCTTACGAGGATGGGAAAACAGACAGCAGGGAAAATAACACAAAGTTAGGAGAGGGCAAGTTCAGTGTCTTCAGTTCCTGTGGTGTGACATTTGAAGTACCCAGATGATACACTCGGATACTTCCATTTGGGAGAAGAAATGAAATCCCTTGAAAAGCATATGGGTTTAAGAACACTGACTGGTAAAATATACTAACCTGAAAAAAGTTAAGTAACACAAAACTAAATTTTAAAATGAAAATAAGGTAGGAAGAGACAGGGTTTTCAGAGATGCAATTGTATATTACATCATGCCCAGACATGGAGGACAGGAAATGTGTATTTAAAAGATTTGCAAGTAATTTCCCTCATAGGAATGTACATCTAATGTACACATAATGAAAGTCAATATAAAACAAGAATTGAAAAGTTACAAAACCACAAAAGTGTTTAAAAGAAGGTGTTCTGAGAAGGCTCCTTTTGAAAACAAGCCCTACATGCTTCCATTATGAGGTACGGCTGGTGCTGTCCTCCTGGAGCTCGGGCCACTCGGACGTGAGCAGGAAAGAAGGTCACTTGAACCAAATAGGTTTGTTTAAAAAAAAAAAAAAAGTGATGTGAATGAGCGTTTTGCCCACATGTATACAGTATACACATTGCAGGTGTGAGTGATGCCAGGAGAGGCCAGAAGAGGGCACTGGATCCCCTGGAACTGGAGTTAGAGATGGTGTGACCTGGGGAAAGGCGCTGGAAATGAAGAGCAAGTTCTTTTAACTGCTGAGCCGTCTCTCCAGCCCTGAGCCATACAGTCTAAGGAGATATGGGCAACCTATTGAGAACCTACATCAAGATAATTTTAAAATATAAACACATGACAGGACAATTAAGCTTTTTAAGTGCCATTATAATATCATCAAGAAAATCAAACTTGTTTTTAAAATCAACCTGCTCTTCCTATGCCTAAGCAGATACTGATATTTCCTAACTGAGCTACATGCAAATGTAGTTTAAAATTGGACAGATGATCTAAAATATAGTGTATATTTGCCACTGTTAAAATTGCCAGTTAGTTAGTTTCCACATACTTTGCAGATCTTGAGTAAATTTGGATCCAGTAGCCATACTAGGGGTGAACAATGTGGGGGGGGAATCTCTTCAAGGGGATGAGTTCTCCAACTGCTGGGGGGTCAGTGACAGGGGAGTGTTCAAGCTCCACCTCACAGGCACTTGGCTCTGGACTCAAACGGCATTTTATAACTTAAAAGGCAAGAAGCAAAAACAAATAACAAAAAAGGTCAATAAACTGTTCCCAGAGTCACACAAAATGGCCTCATGGAAGACTGAATCAGCAGACATTCCTATTGCAGAGAGGTTTGTAGATTCTGTGGCACATGTGTGCCATCATTATTCTTGAGTAACAGGTACTGACTTCCAGAAAACACCCAAAGCTGAATTTGCTCATTACACTTTTCCCTCTGTACTTCCATTTCACACTGATATGGATGAAAAAAATATCAGAAGTTGCTCCAGAGAAGGTAGCTTCTACACTGCAAAAGAATGCTGTCTCTCATGGCTGATTTCCTCGACTTTGTGACACACATTTAGTTAGTCTTCTCGAGGGTGAGGGTCTTTGCTGAGGTGGAGGATGGACTGTGACAAGGGTGCGGCACTGCGCTGGCAGACACCACAATGAAAGCCTGTCGTGAACACAGCTGACCCATGGAGTCTGCCAGCAAGAACTGTTTTCCTTGAGCTTGGGCTGCTTTTGTAAATACTGCAGTGATAAAAGGTTCATTTTATTATTATTATGAAATGAGAAGCAGAGTCAAATGACCGTAACTGTCTACTCTAGGTGAAAACTGGGCCCTTTCTAACAGACAGAAAGACAAGGTGGAAAAAGAAGTATTGTGTTGGCTTTTAATCCGGAGAAATCTTTGGTACTCAGGATGACAGACAGTGATGTACAATATGAAAACACACATTTAATGAAAAAGACAGGAGCTGAAATGTTTAAGATCCAGCCGTCCAAAACTCCAATCTAAACCCACAGCTGGAGGAGACTGAAGGCGCTACAAATCTTTGCTACTGTGGCCCTTTCTAAACTGTTCCCTTTTCATTTATGACACAGCTCCTTAAGGCAAATCACCCCAGCGTACACACCTTAAGTATTATTAAGGATAATGAATTTAGGGTACGTTAAAAATGTTCAGTACAGTTAGTTGCTAGTATTTTCCTGTTTGTTTGTTTTTTCACGTTGAAAAGTATTACAATTCTGGTTGCACGTGAACTGAAGTGGGAGCTAAAGGTGGCCTAGCGGCAGGTTTCTTGCCCTCTGCCAGCTCTTAATGACAACGATTTAAATGAGTAAGTAAAAGCCTTCTAAAATTTAAAACATCAGAATGTGAAACAAAGAATTTGAGCTGATATTAGAAACTAAGCACAAAAAATTCAGAAATTAAATTATTTATTTATTATTTTGAATAATTACAGTTTATTCACTTTGTATCCCAGCGGTAGCCCCCTCCTCGACAGAAGTTAAATTTTTATTCTATGGTTATTGAATCTCTACTTGTACAAGTTTAACTCTTTGGGCAAAAATTTATTATTTTATTCTTTTAAAACTGAAAGTAGATTCTTCTCTCATATAATACATCCCAACCACAGGTTCTGCCTCCCAGCACCCACACATCCCCTCTCCCCCGAGATCCGCTTTCCCTCCACTTCCTGTCAGAAAGGAGCAGGCCACCAAGAGACAACAAAACAAGATACAGTAAGACTGGGCAAAAACCCTTAGAGCGAGGCTGGACAAGGCCACTCAATAGGAGGAAAAGAGTCCCAGGAGCAGAGACACACATGTTCCCACTGTTAGGGTCCCACCAGAACAACCATCTCTGGACGGCTTTAAAACCAAAGCTCCAGCAGCTGTGGGCTAAGTTTTCTGTTTCCTTACAACTTTGAAATATGCTCACATAATGAAAGTCACACAAGCAAACTGTTATTTAATCTTTTTACATTACTTTATGTGTAGGAGTGTTTGTCTGCCTGTATGTGTGTGCACCCTGTGTGCACATGGTACGTCCAAGCCCGCAGTACTGGCGTTACAGATGGTTGTGAGCTGCCGTGTGGGTGCTGGGAGCTGAGTCTGGGTCCTCTGCAAGAGCTACAAGTGCTCTTAACATTGAACCATCTCTCGTTAGCTCCCCAGTTGAAAAAAATTAAACCACAAAAATGTATATTTACCCCAAAGGTCCTGGCTCAAATTTCAGGTTTGCTCTACTGTGAAAACTATGCCTTACAGAATTCCTTCTATTATGCATTCCCATTCCTGAAGCCCGCCCCCACCACATGAGAGTATTTACTGCTGTCGTTTTGAAAAGTAAAACAAAGAAACAAAAAGCCCAACTGGTCATACTTAGATAGAAGTTTTTCTCTGGTCCACTTTTGAGATGCAATGATAATAAACCATTGCTGAGTTTAAGAATCAGTAGTAAAAAACCCAAATTCAGAAAGAGAAAGTCAATTTCACAGAGGGCATTTACCTTGGTTTCTTCATCTTCCACTGTGGACTCGGGGTTACTAGGCTTGTGGGTGAAGCTTAAGAATAAAGATAAACAAGAAGGGAGTTTTGGTTATCAGTTATCTGTGGTATTTCCTTATGAGATATTTAAAGTTGATCTGTTTAAAAAAAAAAGAAACAAGCAATTGCTACCCCTTTCTGCTTTCGCTCTCCACCTGTTATTTAGTGGTAAATCATTCATATATCCATGACAAAGAATGTTAGCCCATATATTGGCTGAGCCCCAAAATAATTTGTCTTCACAAATTTCCTCTCTTGAAGCCTGAAATTAAAACCTAGCTATTGGCTCATGCGTTTTTGCTGCCTGAATTATTTAAAAAAATCAAAACAAGACTCAAATTTACAGTATGCCTTTTTTGCTGTCTCCCCTGGTTAAGCAACTGCAATTCACTCAGAATCGGACACAAATGCCCAACGTCCTTCACAGCAGAAACCACGCACTGCAAGAGGCCAGGGAATCTGCATCGCCTTAAAGCAGCACAGAGTCTCCCCAGAACCTCTGAGACGCTGGGAAGCGCTGGACCACAGCTAAAGATCACACGTCTACATTGTGGCTGGCCATACATTAACGATTATGAAAACCAACCGCTGGTCTTCAAATGCCTTCATTTTCAGATCTTCCCAAACCAGCAAACAATGAACCCCTCAGAAAGGTGGGGAAGCTCCCTGGCTGGGGAGCTGACTCCCCGGGAGTGGTACAGACGCTTTGAGGAGCTGAAGTCATTTTCGCACAATTTAACAGAAACACTGAATTTTGTCAGTTTTTACAGTCAACAAACAAACAGAAAGACCCTTTCTCCCAGAACTCTTTTGAATTCTTTAATTTAATTTTTTTTAATTTTTCTCTCATATATTACAGCATCCTTACTGCAGCTCCCTCCCTTTCCTCCCAGCCCCTCCCCACACCTCCCTCTGAATTCTTTATTCTAATGTGCTCTTCTAGATTCCCTAATGTTGTGACCAGAATTTCCTCGTTGTCTTTGTCACACGTGCCACGCTCCCCAGAGTGCTCACCCCTTTCCTAAAGCGCACGCACCGCCGTTACTTCTTACAGACCCCTTCCGCTAGTTCTTTCATTATGGCCAAATGTGAGTTGCTCCTGCTATTTCCATCTTTATCTTCTACACCCACCATGTTACTAAAATAATAAGCTGCTAATGGGGGAGTGGAGGCTGCTGGCCATGGACTTCAAGGTCATGAGTCTCATCGCTGCCACCTAGCATAATCCAAGGATGCTATTTCACAATCTTTTAGTCTCAGGTTCTCCAACAGAGCATGTGGGGAGGATTCTAAACACAGGGTCAAGTTACCATGTGTAGTTTGATTAATCTTCAGCATTCCCTAAAGTCATGAAATTGTACAAGTATAGGAATACTTAGTAGTCAGATATATATATATATATATAAAAGAGAAGCCAAAAACATAGTTATTCACAAAAGTAGTATATTCATTGGGAAAGAAAATAGATTAGAAAAAGAGAAAGTGGCCAAGGAACTGCCAATATGGCAGCTCATGTTGGTATGTAGAAAAGTCAATGAAAAAAAAAATCTTCCAATGAGATTTTTAACCTTATTTATACAATATGGAAATATTCTTCACTTCTAGTAGAATAATTATATATCAATGTTATGTACTATGGGCACCTGTTAGTGAAAGCTTCCCAAGGCCTTTAACTGCTAAAGACAAGACAATGGTTATCAACACAGCATTATGATAAGTTAATGGATTATGGTGAAGCATGGGGAAAAACCTCAACTCTGTGTCTAAATCTGATTTTCTGAACTGGTGTCATATAGACCTGTATTCTGGTCCTTTTAATCTATGCAGAGAAAGAAGAGACAGCATCAGAGGTATGCTGGCACACAGTCAGATCGTGGGTCAGGAACTTGTCAACGACAGGATTATGAGCCAGTTAATCTGCCTTCAAATGAAAGTAGGCAATTATGGGAAGCAGTATGTTGCTTTGTTGTTTGTTTGTTTTTGTTGTTGTTGTTGTTATGGGAGACAAGGTTTCTCTGCGTAGCTCTGGGTGTCCGGGAACTCTCCAGCAGATCAGACCTAGAGATGTGTCTGCCTCTGCCTCCCGAGCGCTGGGCTCAAAGGCGTGCGCCACCAGTGCCTGGCATGAGAAATACGGTTTACTAGAACACTCTGTATACTTTCTGTGACTGCTTGAGATGACAAGTGGTGCTTACATCACATTGGACGTAGCCCAGGGGATATGCAAAAACATTAGTTTCTTTTCTCTGCATTCACTGTCTTAAACAACTGAATCAATCAAATCTCACCTTCCTTTGGAGTAGCATTCAGGACGTGTATCTGCCTCTAAAGATAAAGGGAAAGTACATTTTAAATCAACAAAATGAATAGAAAATTAAGAAAATGGGGAAGTATAATCTTGACATTATATGGCTGGGGCACCTTTTGCAGCATGATTCTCCTGAGAAACATAACTAGTGAGTGCTCTACCAGAAAGGTCAGTTAGGCCAGGGGCTGGCGGCTAATGTATTGGGGGCTCTTCATTTCACTTCTTATATATTTCAAATAAAATGTGGAAGGATAAATGTCTCAAAATGTAATCCATGGCAGGAGGTGCCTCTGTACAACTCCACGGTCACAACTGAAACCAGCCAGCCAGCCAGAAAGCTGTGCTGTCAGCAAAAGCAGCGCTGAAACTGGCTGGCTTAAATGGCTTTGTGCTTTTCTGGACCAATGACAAGGAGACAATTCCGTTCTTATTTTGTTCTGGAGAAACACAGCTTCTCCAGATTGCCATTCAAAACTGTAATGGTAGTTTTGGTTTCTTTAAAAGCTCGGTTGTGTTATGTAAATATGTTTTTGTTTTAATCCCAAGTGTGGGATTTTGATTTGGGCTTTAGTTTGTCCACAGCTGATAGCTGTCTTGTGCAGGGCGTGGTCTTTGCCAGCTGGTAAAGGCCTGCCTCGTGCAGCACAGAGAGGGGTGTGGTCTAGGACTCTGAGGAAGATAAATAGGAGAGCCTGGAGCCAGAAAGTGTGGCGTGTGGCAGTTTGCAGGGACCGGGCATGGATGGTGTGGTGGTTTGGAACAGACAGACAGAGAGAAATGTTTCAGTGCGACAGCCTGCAGTATTTGCTTGCTGTATTTGCTGTTTGTTGATGGAGATCCATGGCCTGAAAAGAACCCCTCTACCTAAACAGCTGAGAGAGGTTAAGAGGTCTGCGTCCCTCTCCCCACTAATCTTCCCTCTCTCCTCCCTAGGGTTGGTGGGGCTGGAAGGGAGAGACTTTAAGGAACCCCCAAATAAAGAGTTTAAAAACAAGTGCAACGCCTTACCGCTGTTGATAGCACCTTTCCCTGTGCAGCAGATCCTGAGCCCTGTAACAGCAGACAAAGGAGCTACACACAAGCCTACATACATCTGCTGTTCCTTCTTATATTCACCTCCTCCTTCTCCTGACTACAGACTTGACGTGAGCATTTATCTCAACCTCTGGCTGCTGCCAAGTCCCTGCTAGGATGGACTTGTTAGAACCCAAGAAGTGCCACACAAACCACTCAGACACTGGTCTCGGCTACATGGTTCATTGAACTCCTTTCCCAAAGCTAATCAAGACCAGGGCCACAGTGAGAGCTCGAGTTCCTAACTGTGACACTGACCTACTTTTATGGCTGCCTTTTTATAGGAAACCACATGTAAAAGACATGGGGAGGGCAGTAACACTCTTTTGCTAACCATACAAAGTGTTATCAGCTAACCTTTAAGCTGACTGGTCCTAAATGAATGAGGAAGTGCTTAGGGTCTTCCAGAGTGAAGCTGAGTGTAACCAAGTGTGTAGACAAGAGTGTGGCCAAGTGTGTAGATAACAAAGTATGAGTTATGACACCATTGAAACTTAGTAAAATAAAAGGTCAAGTTGACCATCTGACAGGATCTCTTCCTGTAGATTAACTTGACCCTGTGTCAGGGTCTGTTTCTGTCAGCTATGAATAACTATGTCTAGGAAGCAAAGTTAAAAAAAATTTAACTTAATTTTACCTTATAAACAAAATGGAAAGGTGAATATGCTGAATAAAAAATGGCTGCAGATATGTCACAAAGAGCAGGCATCAATACTTATAAGCTAAAATAAAGACTTTCTCCTCTAAGGTGCTTTTTTTCAGGGAATTTTTAATTACACAACAGCAAACGGAACTAAGACAAATGAGATCTATATAATCAGAGAACTTTTTCTATCCTCATTTTCCTAGGGAAACAAATAGTTGGGCTCTACTAGGTATTTCTCCAGAACAGAAATCTATTTGCAAAAGGAAGGTTTCAGAGCAACAGAAGAGCAACACGCACACACACTGATTTCATGAATGTCACTTCTCTGGGTAGTCTTTCTTCTGCTTTATCAGGGTAGGCAGATCTGAGTTAGTCCAAGGACTTACCTGGACTGCAAAGGTCACAAACTGCAAGTCCCTCCTCTATGCATTCTAAAGCAGCTTGGCTTCTGCCATGTGTGGTAAAAGTGAGACACAAAATTTATGTTTTAGTAGTCATATGAAAAATATTAAACAAGTAAATAATTAAAGGCTTATTTGATACGATGGCAAGCACCAAAAGTACCTTCCTGTGTTTTCAATCAAAGAAGAAAATGTAAAAATATAGATCATGAATCAAATACAGCACAGACCAGAAACTAGATTAGCGTGACGTCATAGAAAGTACCCAAGTCTGTTTTCCAAACAGACAAGCTTCTTCTCTTATGCTCAGGTTCTTCTAATTGATAAGAATTGTATTGGCTTACTTTACCATGGGTTGTTCAAGAGTCTCATATCTAAAAAACGTGAACAGAGACATAATAAAGTAACATAGATTTTGTTCTCAAAGGTTGGACTTCTTTAGGATTCCAAAGATGTATCATATCACAGGCTCAAACAACGAAGTCTGCACTCACCAGAAATAATGCCCTTATTGGATTATTACCTGTTTTATTTTTGTGACATGTAATTCAGAAGAGCTAAGATAGTTACTTCTAACTATAAATTCTCATTATGTTAACATGATTGCCAGCGAGTATAGCTGAATCACAGCCATGCAGGGAAAACTAACAAATGCAAAGATCTGAGTAGTGGGGACTACTACTGTTCCGTCACACTTAACCACATTGTTGGTTTGTTTGGCTAGTTGGTTATTTTGAGAAAGGGTCTCACTTTGTAGCCCTGGGTGGCCTGGGACTCAGAGATCTACCTCCCTTTGCCTTCTGAATGCTGGAATTAAAGGCATGTCCTGCCATACCAGGCCAAATTCTTGACACACACATAAGCACCCACGAGCATACCCCACACAATGATGCTTAGTCTCCATGACGAGTGGGAAAGAAAGGCACATATCCTGGGAGTGAGCCATTACATGTACAGCAGGTCATTTGAGCTACCCTGGAGAAGGGCACAGCGGGAACCCCACCACCTGAGACTTAAGGGTGTTTTTTTTTGTTTTTTGTTTTTTTTCACAGAAGGAAACTCTTCCTGCAGCACCGTCTGAACCTCACAGCAAAGGAGTCCCCCAGAGACGGTCTCCGTGGACGCCCACCACCATGGATGCCATGTCACCATCCATGTCACCGTGGATGCATAGGCTAATGTGGATTCTGCATGAGGTCTGGGGTGTGGAGAACAGTGAGTTTGTGTGCTGTGCATGAGGCTCCATCTGGGAGACCTAGCCAGCTGCTTAGAGCATGGCTCCTGGCCTTACTTTTCTGTTGCTGTGGTAAATGCCATGACCAAGGCAGCTTGTAAAAGAAAGTGCTTAATGGGATACAGATTCAGAGGGCTAGAGTCCATGATGGCAGATGGAGGCATGCTAGCAGCAACAACAGATGAGAGCTCACAATTTTTCTTTTTATATTTAAAAAAAATTTTTTTGAGATAATTGCAACATTTCTCCCTTTTACTCTCTCCAAACCTTTACACATACCCCTCCCATCCTCCTTCAAATTCATGACCTCTTACTTCATTGTTATTGTACACACACACACACACTCTGTCTCTCTCTCTTTTCTTCTGTTTCTTTTTTTCTCTGTCTCCTACATATAACCTGCCCCCTTCTAACACTAATGTTACTTGTGTCAATGTCTTCAGGGCTGACCACTTTGGCTATTTGGCAATGGACTAATTACTTACTGGGCTCTTCCCTGGGGAAGACTACCTTTCTTGCTCCCAGCTTTACTCAGTGGCCTATGGCTCCTCATGAGGTTGAGTGAGGACTCATGGTCTTTTCCCTGTCCACCTTGGCTTGTCGATTGCCATCGTCCTTCTTCAGCTCATGTTTTGGTGGTCACATTGGTGGGACTTTATCGATGTGGCTTCTGACATTATTAGGAGACACAATCCAAAGCAAACTCCCTGACCCTCTGGCTCTGATGATCATTCCACCCCATCTTGCACACTGTTCCCAGAGCTTTACGTGCAGAGCTTATTTCAGAGACGTATCTATTGGGACTGAGTTGCACAACTTTGCATTTTCATTGGTTGTGATTTTTCTGTAGTGGTCTCCATCAGTTGGAAAAAGAAGTTTTCCTACTGAGAGGTGAAGACTGTATTTATCTGTTGGTATAAGGACAAATGTTTATAGATTGTGATTTTAGGGGTTGTGCTGGTTTAGTAAGGTGATGGTTGTAGATTCTCTTCCAAGATCCATGACTTCACCAGTAGTTGGCTTGGTTTCCAGGACCAGGCATGATCTCCCTCTTGTTGATAGGGTCTTAAGCCCAATTAGAGATCTGTTACCACCAAGGTATGTGTGCCACTACTGTAGCACTGAGGTTATCATGCTATAATTGTGATTGATATTATTCACAGGCATCAGAGCTAGGTAGGACTGTCTGTTATCTCCCTCCTTTGGAAGCTTGCATCGTGCCTTCTGGTTGTGTTAAAGCTAGTGCTCAGGGAGGAGGCTTTCAGGGATCTCTGGTCCCTGATTCTGAAGTGCATAGTGTCTTCAGCAGTAAGGACTTTCCACCTCTGGGGCACAACCATGGGCAGTAGCAATGGAGTTGCTCGGACATCCCTGGCCAACAGCTCAAGGGGGCTTGTCATGTCTGTTGGGGGCTTTTGCTTGGTAGTCTTTGGCTCTTAGAGGATGTGCCAAACACCCAGATGAGAAAAGTGCATTAAAACTACACACACACACACACACACACACACACACACACACACACAGAGAGAGAGAGAGAGAGAGAGAGAGAGAATATATTATAGGGTTTTGGGGTAAATGGTTAATAGTATGATTCCTTGTCACCTTTTCAGACATTCATATTATTTTACCCTCCTCTCTCCTTCTGTATTTGTCACCCTCCCCCTTGAAAGATTCCCCCTTTTACCATTTCCCCTATCAAATTAGACCTCTGTCAGATGTATAATAGGTAGAGATTTCTTCCCCATTCTGTAGCCTGTCACTTTGCCTGAGCGTTGTTGTTCTTTGCCATACAGCTTTTCAGTTGCATGAAACTGATCTTAGTGCCTGTGTTATCAATGTCCTGTCAGGAAGTCTTCTGTGCCAGTGAGCTCAAGACTATTTCCACTTTCTTCCTATCAGATTCAGGCATCTGGGGCTGAGTTTTGTGCAGGGTGGTAAATATCTAATTTGCATTATTCTCCGTGTAGCCATCCAGGTTGACCAGTACCATTCTTTGAAGATGCTGTCTTTTCTCCAGTGTGTGTTTTTGGCTTCTTTGTCAAAACTCGGCTGAGCGGACTTATGTCTGGTTCCTTGATTCAATTTCATTGATTAACATGTCCACTTTTGTGCAAATGTCATGCTGTTTTTACTAATACATCTCTATAGTACAACTTGAAATCTGGGGTTGTGATATCTCCAGCAGTTATTATTCAAGATTGTTTTAGCAGTCCTGGGTTTTTGTTTGTTTTGTGTGTGTGTGTGTGTGTGTGTGTGTGTGTGTTTTCATATGAACTCGAAAATGTTTTTTTTTTTTTTTCTGTGAAGAACTGTGTCGGAATTTTGGTGGGTATTGTGATGAATCTGTAGATTGCTTTTGGGACAGCTAACACACTGACAAAATATAAAAATATTTTCACTATATTAATTTTACTGATCCATGAACATGGGGAATTTTCCATCTTCTGGGGTCTTCTTTAATTTCTTTCTTCTTCAATGACTGAAACTTTTATTATACAAGTCTTTCATTTGTCTGGTTAGTCACCCCAAGATTTTTTTGAGGCTTATTAATAAAGGTATTGCTTTCGTCGTTTTTTTTCTCAGTCCATTTATCATTTGTACACAGTCTGGCTAGTCTTATGTCAACATGGCAAAAACAAAGCCTATCCAGAAGGAAGGAACCCTCACTGAGAAAGTGCCTCCATGATATCTGGCTGTTTTTAAGTGATAATAACAACATATTCTCAATTAGTGATTGATGGGAGAGGGCTGTGCCCATTGTGGGTGGTGCTATCCCTCCGATGGTGGTCCTGGGTTCTATAAGAAAGCAGGCTGAGCCAGCCAGTAAACAGCATCCCTCTATGGCTCCTGCCTTCAGCTTCCTGCCCTGTCTGCATTCATGTCCTGACTTCTTGATGGTGAAATGCAATGTGGAAGTTTGCTTTTTGGTCTTCGTGTTTCAGTGCAGCAATAGGAATCCTGACTGAGACATAAGGCAACTGATTTTTATGTGCTAATTTTGTATCCTGATTCTTTGCTGAAAGTGTTTCTTAGCTGTAGAAATTTCCCGGTAGAATTTCTCGGGCCTTTTGTATAAAGTCATATTACCTGGAAATAAGGGTACTTTAAGTCCTTCATTTCCTACTTGTATCCCCTTCATCTCCATCAGCTGTCTTGTTGCATCTAGCTAAGACGTTAAGCACTACACTAGGTAGCTACACAGAGGGGGAATTCCTGATTTAGTGGAACTGCTTTGAGTTTCACTCCATTGGGGGTGATACTGGCTCTAGGCTTGCTGTAAATCATCTTTATTACGTTGAGGTATACCCCTTGTATCTCTAGTCTCAAGACTTTTATCCTGAAGGAATGCTGGATTTTGCCAAAGGCCTTCTCTGCATCCAATGAGATGAACATGTGGTTTTTGTCTTTCAGTCTGTTCATGTGGCGCTATATTTTGTTTTATTTTAGCAGTATGTTAGCTGTCCCAGTAGACCTGAAAATTTACATATAGGAACAGGATGAACGGCTTGGGAGCTCAAGTAGTCATTCTTGCAAATTGCCTTCAAAGCTATAAACAGAGACAGACTGAAGAGAAAGCCTCCCGGCTCCCTGTGGTACTGCAGCCTACTTTTTATTAATCTGAAGGGTTTTCACTAGTTATTGTACAAGTCATTGACCATGGGTTCGTGTGCGTGCATGTGCGTGCTGACTAGGCAGGCGCTGAAGGAAGCTCTGCCTTCTGGCAGCCTGCCTCGCATGCACCACCCTCCCCTGTGACAGGAATGACAGCGGCCATTATTAACGGTCCCAAGTCACACACCCAGCAAATGGGAAAGTAAGGAACGAAGCCCTAATCTTTTCTTTTATCACATACGTATGACTTCTTTATATAAAAAACGGATTTTTCTTCCTACCAATACATGGTCAGAGGAAGAAAAATCTGATATGATCAAATGATCTCATAATTAATAGCCACTCAGGAACAACATAGTGTCAACATTCTTTAAAAAGAAAAAAATTCAAGCATAGACATCCCAAATCATTTCAACTTTAATTTGTATTTAAAATGGCAGCTGTAGGAGGACGCATGTGTGAGAGGTCAAGGAAAATGAACTGCAAAGCTGAATCAGTCAACGCAAGACTGTTCTTTATACAACCGGCGTAACCCTTGGACCTTTTCACTGGTGTAAGCTCTTGTGAAGAAGAGTCAGCTGCAGAGCGCAAATACCAGGCAGATTTAGAGGGGAGCATTAATCATTGCAAGCGGTTGTCTTGTCTTTCCTACTCCAAATCATTGCTGTTCTGATTAACTCATGCTTTGCTGGCGTGGTTTTGCGAATGACTTTCTTCTTACCAGTTTAATGTTCCTGAGCTACTGTAGCCAGCCCGAACCCACCCCCGCTCCAAGCTTGTTTCAACTAAAGCAATGCACAAGCAGCTGTACCTCTCCAGCTGGTCAACCCCGCCTAGGTTTTCCTCCTCCTCTGCTGGCAGCTCTGCCACCCTTTGCCCGTTTTTCTTGAATGGGTGTGAACATGCTATGCAGCCATCCTGCTAAAAGAGAAAAGAAGAAAGCCAAGAGCTCATCAAATTCCGTATTTCTCAACTGCTCTGTCATCTTAGGAACAAACCTGCGACTCTGGGCGTGGGCTCTCTCTCCTCCCTCCAGATGCTGCCGCTGCTGAGCAAGCGCCAGCTGACCAGTGCTGCCACGCGGGGCTCTCCAAGACTGTCTTCATTGGCCCCACCCCACCTCAGCCCGCCTCTGACTCTGGAACTTTCATTCTATCGCATTTATCATGGCGCGTGTTTCCATTAAAGCACGGGCTTGCTGAGCTGGTGCTCTTTGACTTGCTCCCTGCCCGAGGTTGTTGAGAGATTCCTGCCCTTGGTGACACACTAGCCCAGGGTGGTGGTAGCCTGGCTTCTGAAGCGTTGCCCTCTGGGTGAGGAACCGGAATTGACCTCAACAGGGCTTCAACAGGCCTCACTTAGAGGCGCCAGCCCACAGCTGCTCCAGCTTCCTGTAGTCCTCCGACCACGCCCACCCAGCTCTGCCCAGGGTTTTGAGGCAAAAGTCTAGAGTCAAGGAAGCTAAGTTTCAGGGCCACACACTGTGAAGAACTTTCCAGTGATGTCAACACTCTCTCAAGGTTATGGAAAATATTCATTTAATTCAATTCATTTACGGTGTCAGGACCCCTGGTGCCAACACCTGGCACCCACGCTCCGGCTGGGACACTGTGGAAATGTAAAGGATCTTCTTGTTAGATGTTTTAATGCGCTTGCATGGTTTACATTTACAGGAGTTTCTTCTTCTTAGGAAAAATCCAGAAACTTGTCTTTCAATAATATCTTACCTTGGTTAATACACTGCTAATACTTTTCTTATGCCTTAAATAACCTTTTTGTAATTACCACATAATGAAGACATTCATTTAATTGCTATAAAAAAAGTGATTCTGTTAGCCAACCAGGGCTGTCTAAAAACTGTGACATTTCTAATAGGCAGAAACACAAACTGGAAAATTAGTACTTCCACATTCCACAAAAAAACATGGCAATCAGAATTCTAGGAAGAAAGTGCATTGTGAAAAGATGTGTTCAATGAACAGAAGGCATGGCTTACAAAGTTTAAGAAATGCTAATCTGCATTCCTAGCCTATGATCAGGGTTGAGGGACACTAGGAACAGTCTTTAAGCCTTCTTTCCTGGTCATGTTGCCTCCTTGGTGTGTTGCCTATTTATTTATGATGTAGTACCTCAAAAGAAATCATTTGAACTTACGTCTTTAACATTAAGAAGACTTTTTGAAATTTTGATGCAAAATTACTAGGACAATCCACATTGATTAATTAAAAATCTACACTACAGAAATTCAATTGGCTAGTTGTTAATTCACATTCAAAAATGCCGGGAGCCAAGGCTATTTACTGAAACCAAAGTCAAATAGTGAGCCAAAGCTAGTTAGTGGAGACAAAGCTATTTACTAAAGCCAAATAGTGAGCAAAAGTCATTTAGTGGAGACCTAAAGCTATTTAGTGAAAGAGTTACCTAGGACCCTAAATCATGGGTGATAGATTTGTGAGGACATCCGTATGTTAGTTTTAGAGCATCCATGAGGTATCTAAGAAAACATCCTTACGGTATCTTGCTGGTACAATATTCAAGCCATGAAAGCACTCTTGCTATCTCTTGCAGCAGTAATTTAACCTTCTCCCTTTCCTGCCTTCTCCCTATATAAGTCGGGTAAAATTTTTTAATAAACGAGGCTTTGATCAGACAAACAGACTTGGCCTCCATTCCTTGCATTTCTCCCCCCCCCCCCATTCCTTCCACTATCTTCTTTAGGAACCCGTTGAAGTCCCGCAGGTGGGGACACAAAAATACTGAAAGGATTCTAACACATAAGAGCAGCCCATGAGCTCTAGGTCACACAGACATGGGGACCTCAAACTCAAGCAGGCTGAAGCACACAGGAGTTTTAGGTGGAGTGACTGAGCACCGAGAGAAGGCTTCTAGCTCTTATAATATCAGCAAGTGATCCGAGGAGGATATGCGGGTGCTCCAAAATCTACACCACCAAACGCTTCAGAAATCAAACATTTACTGTACAGTATTGAGTCTGTACTTCCTAGAACTAGAGAATTATTCACTTAGCTGAAGAGACTCAACCATGCTCTCAATGGGGTGACCCAGAAAACACAATGCACTCCTAGTGTAATATGAATTTTGAGAACCCGTTATAAATGTCAAAATTTCCAGCTTTTTTCTGTCTGTCCCAATACAAAAGCAGGTACAGAACACAGATCAACTTACGTGACACTAGAATAAAGTGGTTTTTCTTTACTTCATTTTTCTACTGTTTCAAGTAAGCATACAAAGCCAAGCAAGCATATAGGTCGGTAGGTTTGACAGTGATTCCCCTGTCTCCAGAATCTGTGGATAGCTATAGTTCGGGAGGGTAGTGCCCTGCGAGCTCCCAGCCCCACCCCCTTCCTTTAAATGCTACAAGAACATCGCATATTCTCTCTTATGCCCTTTGATGATCTAGTGATATGCTTTAATCTTCTTTAAGAATATGTCTGTCGGGGCCTGGAGAGTTGCTCAGAGGCTAAGAGCACTGGCTGCTCTTCTAGATTTCAATTCCCAGCAACTACAAGGTGGCTCACAACCATCTTCTGGTGCCCTCATCTGGTGTGCAGGTGTACATGCAGACAGAATAGTGTATACATAATAAATAAATAAATCATTTTTTTAAAGACTACCTTAAAAAAAAAGAATGTCTTATACGGCTTACTATGCTATAGCACACGCATGTGCATTTACACAGGCATGTACACAACATGCATACATCAAAACAGACAAAACCAACCCTCTAGATTCTCTAGATTTGTCCATGTTCTCCAAACAAACAAACAAACAAACAAAAGCAGCTTACTGGACAAAAATTCCCACACACTGTAAGTCATTGTGGATAAAATTCATCAAGTGAACAGAGGCCAAAACCAGCTAGTGCTCAGCTCTCCGATGGAGTAACATATAAAACCACATACGTGTGTTTATGTATATGTGTATCACGTATGTGAAATACATTTCCCAAGGCAAATAAAAATCTTCTCCTTCAAAAAACTCCACAAAGAAGAGAAGATTGCCACAGCTTTGAAAACAAAGGAATCAGAAACTGACTGTCCACAGCAAAACCCAGCATAGCCCCTCTGCAAGGGAGGAGGGCTTCCTGCTCTAAGGGTAACTGCCCCTGAGCACTAAACCAGTGAAGCTCCTTGCTTCTCAATGACTGCTTGCAACCCTTGCGGTAACTCTTGACATGGCTGGGGAAAATGCCAGTTTTCAATGTAGACACTTCATTCGCTGCCTTCATCAACAACCCAAGACTCCGTATTAAACAAACTTGTATAGAAACTTATGTTGATGAATCCCAAAAGCTAAAGGAATGGTTGCTGTCAGCCCCCCCGCTTTGGGAATTGCGCTGGATAAGTCGTAACACCTGGAATCTCTCCTAAGTTAGGGGACATTCCCAGACATGTAGATGAAGATACAGAAACGGCCCTGATATCTCTCCGCAATAATTGATGTAAGCATGTCTAATACAGAGGCAGAGGGTGAATGGGCCGCCTGATGACACAGATGATTTGAACCTGAATGGCAGGAGGACTCAAGAGAAATACAAGATCCTGCCGCCCCAGGAAGACCAGTGGAAAAGAAAGGCGTCCAGGCGTCATATTACCTAAGACCTTTAGCAATTCTTCTCATTCATGACTTCAGGAGAGAAAGGAGTGGTGGGGAGGATGGAGAGAGAGGCTACAATCTACAGCCCCAAACCTCACATGAACCTACTGATCGGACCCACCCTTGCTCCAGCCGCCGCCGAGAGATGTCCCGGAAAAGCCTGCCATCAGATTTCACTCAGATGCAGCCCCGCCAGGAGCATGCACAGCCTCTGACATCATAAGGGTATCATCACACAGTGCCTAATATCCCCAGGCTGAGAGAACTCAGGAAGCTGTGTAGCCTTATTCTAGAGTAAAACCTGTCCCCTATCAGTCCCCAGAGCCTCAAGAACAGCCTAAGGGCAAAGCCAGCTACCAGCAAAACAAGGTGAGACTGCAAAGCCCTCCACCAAAAAAGGTGAAACAGATCAAGTAGAAAGCCAAGTGCAGCTTTAACTCTATCCAGAGTTATGAGCTCGCTGTGGTTTAAGTAAGCTGTTCAGTACTTTTCTTTTAGGCTCTTGGAGTGTAATCAGACTGCAATGATCCCTACTTCACCATACTTTCCTTTTAATTAGATTGCTTCCTGGAATGTTTGTTTAGCCTTATTGTTAGTATATAAGCATTAGTATTTGTTTTCACAACCCAAGAAATCTCATTCTTAAAATCGTAAGATGAAAAAGACTGCCCCATTACAAATCCAGAAGGTCCTTGAGATCCTAACAAAGGTACAGAAGAAATCTTGTGCCATTATGAGATTGTGCTGTCCACAGCTGTCCTGACAACTTGGACAATAGGTCCCTGGTCCCCTGTGATTTACACTCGGAAATTAAATCTAGGTTGAATTCTGCCTTACATTTTAATGATTTCCTACTAAAGCTTCATGGAAATCAGGCACCTCCTGCTAAAAAGGCCATTACCTTTAGTGTTGATCTTGGGAACAGGGACTACATCCTGATTCCATGAATGAAAACATCTTCCCTACCAGATTCACAACCTTCACAAGGCGCCAGAGCTGTGGTCTAATTTCCTAATGCTGTGACCCTTTAATTTAGCTTCTCATGTTGTGGTGACCCCAGACCATAAAATTATTTTCCTTGCTACTTCATAACTTTAAGTTATGGGGAGAACTTAAGCAACTTGGAGAGAAAAGTTATTTCATCTCATAGCTTCCAGGGAAGCCAGGAAGCCGGGGCAGAAACTCAGGGCAGGAACCTGGAGGCAGGAACTGATGCAGAGACCACGGAGGGGTGCTGCTCACCTGCTTGCTCCCCCACCCCCACCCCGCCTTGCTCCATTCATTTTCTTACACACCTCAGGACTACTTTCTCAGGGGTGGCGCCACTCACAATGGGTGAACAGTGCTGCCTCAGAAGCCACCAGGATTGCATACAGGACTATTTACAAAACTCACAAGTATGGCTCTTCACTGTGAGGCCCACGCCATGCTTTCAGAGTATCGCCCTGTTCCTAGCCGAGCTCCTCCGTGCCTTAATGCTTGTGCATAAAATCTACGTTAAAGCCTTTTTTCAACCTCAATTCTGCTGTTAGAGCACAACAAAATTAAATTTATAGCAAAGTTTCCCCCACTCAGAGCTGAGGTCTTGATCTAGCCCTGTGCTAGCTAGGCAAGCACTTCACCACCAAGCCAAATCCCCAAATGCCCAGGGCAGAGAGTCAGCATCACAAGTGAGCCTCTTACCTTGGCATCAAAACTGTGTCTATCTTCCTTTGCCGTAGGCTCAGGACAACTGCCACCAAGGTCTTGGGAAGGCCTTTGGAGTAAAAGCCACAGTGAGAGGTGAGTGTCGTTTTGTTAAGAATCCTAATAAATGGCACTTAAAAAAAAGACTATTATTCATAAATTGTTTTACAGGTGAATATGTTTATGTGAGTGCACTGACAAGGGCATTGGAGTCCCTGGAGCTAGAGTTACAGGTAGTTTTGAGTAGCTTGGAGTGTAGCTCCCAACCGCACCAAATCCAGCCCCTCCTGCACAGCTGGATGCTCTGAACTGCAGAGCCATCTCACATTCTTTTCTCTTCCTTCCTTCCTTCCTTCCTTCCTTCCTTCCTTCCTTCCTTCCTTGCATCCTTCCTCTCTTTTTCTTTCTCTCTCTTTCTCTCTTTCTTTCGCAGTCTAACTATGCTGGCTGCCCTGAAACTCTGTGGACCAGGCTGGCCTCAAATTCACAGAGATCCACCTGCCTCTGGCCCCTTAGTGCTGGGAGATTAAAGGCATATGCCACCTCACCCACCCATGTGGCATTTTTTATTTGTTTCTATGTCAACTTCTGAAACAATCAAGCTTGCAGTTTCCTCTGCAAGAGAAGTGCTTCTACTTCTCTCCACTAAGAAAAGTTTGAGGAACACTCCCTCTGGATTCCACAGCAAAGAGTTTACAGGCAGTGCCCTAGAGGACCTGGGCGTAATTTGTGTGCACAGATTAGAGATCTCTTCAGGAATGAAGAGAAGATGCAATGACTGGTTCTTTTATCTTTTCTTTTACTACAGGAACTGACACGGCTGAAAAAAGCCTTGAAAATGTCCACCAGAAGTCAGAATGGAGAACAGTCTGTATGTAGCTACTGGGCATCTCTCCCCCCCCCCCCCAAAAAAAAAAAGATTCAAACATGTAAAATTATTGAAAACAAAACAACAAAAACCAGGCAATATAGAGTTGGCTCAGCGGTTAAGAACATTGGCTGCTCTTGCAGAGGACTCAGATTTGATTCCTAACACTCACATGACAGCTCACAACTGTTTCTAAGTCTAGTACCAGGAACTCAGACACCCTCTCCTGGCCTCTGCAGGCCCCAGTCATGCAATCGAGCCATAAGCATACATGCAGGCAAAGCACCCATACACGTAAAATAAAAATAATTAAAAAAAGAATGGTGTTGAATGAGATAACTACGTTTCCAGCTAAATCTGACAATAATAGAGCCAAACAGCTAACTAGACAACTTAGAGACAGGACGCTATTTGTACCCCATGTGTGGGTCTTTTCATTGGAATGAAAGGGCAGTGCTCCGTCTTAAGGACAGGGGACTTAATATCCTGAGGGAGGGCTTGTGTTGGTGAATCCCAGCTCAATGCCCAGCACTGCCAAACTAAAGGTCTGAGCCGGAGAGCTCTGTACCCTTTGCTACTCCAAACTAGCATAGCCCTTTGCTTGGTGTCTGGTGAATGACTTCAACTAAGTCCGAGCCACTCCAACATTTCCCAGAGTGGACTGTGACATCTCCTTGGCTACAGGGGAGATTTGGCTGTTAAGGACACCATTCCGAAGTTAGCCACTGTGAATATTCACACTTACAAATGGACGGTTTCGAAGACAGAGTAGCTTTGTGCGGTCGCTCCACAGGCGTCCACCAGAGATGCGTCAGCGCCTTGCTGGAGAAGAAAGCTGATCATGTTTTTAGACTGAGTTCTCACCGCGTGAATGAGGGCGGACCTGACGGAGCAAACAGAAAGTCACCCCGATGCACTCGTCTTCTTTGTTCCTTTGTTTGTAGTTTTGTGGGAGTATTTTTTTTGAGACACTATCTACATAGCCCTGGTTGTCCTGGGTAACTCGCTATGTAGACGAGGTACGTGGCACCCCACCAATCTCCCTGACACGCTTGAAGGAGGTCGTATAAACAACTCAGCTGTGCCATACCGAGTTCCTGCCCCGGCTGTGTGTGTTAGCGTGGCCGTCAGCAGTCAAGGACAGACAGAAGTACCGGGAGGACGGCATTCACTGATCCCTGTCGCCTCCAGTGCCGGAAGGAAGCAGGGAGAAGCCACCCGCGCCACCGCTGTATGGCAGCCAGCTGGGCTGGGTCTAGATCGTCTCCCGGAAGTGCGTGGCTGACCGGAAGTGGGGGAACTGACCGTCTCCCTTACTTCCCCGGCCCCATGTAATGTGCCACAAAACTGTTTGCGCTATTTTTAAAAGTTATTAACATAGGTAACAGTAGTGGTAATGGCAGGGCGGAGAAACACTTGCTCCTGCGGGGGGCCTGGGTTCGGGTCTCGGACCCACACTGAGCCGCGCGTGTCGGCCTGGCTGTGGACACTCTGGAAGGTCACGAGGACTTAGGCGAGCTTTTCAAGGTACCTCCTGCAGTTATCCTGGGCGTTCACGTCGGCCGCCGACTGAACCAGCAGTCTCACCATCTCCTGCTTGTTTTCTAGCACCGCAAGGATAAGCGGCGTGTAGCCGTTCTGTGGAAACGAAAAGCAGTTCACGCCTCACGCGGCCGCCCACTTCTCCGTCAGCTGCGACCCTGCTGAGAGCCCAGGACGACCCCCCACCTCCCACGGCAGCCCGGTACGCTCGCAGCTCAGGCCAGTCTGCCCCAGGCTCGGCCCCGCGCCCCTGGGTCCCCGAACCCTGCTCCCGCCAGCGTTCTGCACAGCCCTGAGGAGCTGTGCCCAGCGAGTCGGGAGCTGCCCGAGGTTGGGAGCCATGTTGTCCACAGTGCCAGGAAACGTAGAGTCATTTCTGGGAGACTGACATGAAGTATAGATCCGGATTACCCTTGTCCGTTAGCGGGAACAATCTCGGAAGCCATGACAGCGTGTCAACACCAGGCTGGCAATAAACCCGTGCACACAGAGGAAGAGTGGGTGACACGAGGGAGCGGCCGGGTGTGTCCCCATTAAACCGGAGCGCACACGGGCTTTTCCGGTAAGTGGTGTCTTGTCCACCGCCAGTTTCAAAGGCTCAGGGGAAGCGGGATTCGGTTATTTGGGGCGCCTCTGCAGATGCCTCCTGAAGTTTAGGTGAGGACCGCAGTTTCTGGCTCACCTCGACTCCAGCCTTTGAGTTCCTCTTTCTGCAGTGGCTCTGGCTAAGAGCTCAGGGGCAATGGGGGTTTCTGCAAATCTTTCTTTTCATTAACACCATGTTCTGCCAACTCAGAAGTGCGTGAAGATATTTTTAATGTGTTTTTAAAAGATGTATTTCTTTTTATTCTATGTGCGTGGGTGTTTTGCCTCTGTGTGTCAATGTGCCACCTGCAGGCTGTGCCTGTGGAAGCCAGGAGGGGGCGCGCGATCCTCTCAACCAGAGTTACAGCCGGTTGTGAGATTCTGTGTGGGTGCTGAGCAGGGCTCCTCTGCAGAGCGAGGGCCAAATCCCACACTTACTTCATTATGCAAAAAAGTATTGTTCGTCTGCAAGACAGATTTGACAGCCGTTTAAGCTCTTATTTAATCAGCACTCACAGGAAAGGGGAACATGCCCCCAAATTATCTGGTCCCTCCGTGGTGAAATCTGGTTCTAGACAGCTTTGTCTGTCTGTCTGGTTTGTCTGTCTCACCACGCTTCTGTCTGCCTCAGATAGGCTGGTCTTAAACTCACAGAGATCTACCTGCCTCAGCCTCCCAAGTGCTGGGATTAAAGGTGTGGGCTACCACACCTGGCCTGCTTCTAAAGAAATTTTGTTCTCTTGTCTTGTGTTACTCTCATCAGGAAAAAAACAAAACAAACAAACAAACAAACAAACAAAAAAAACCTGTGGCAAATATTGAAATTATATTTTTAAAGAAACCTTTGGTAACATATTTAAAGAACATGCATTTTTTTTTTACAGTTAACATATTTTAGTTCATTTTTTCAAATATTTTATGGATACATAAAGTTGTGTGCTATAAAACTTTGTCAGTTAACTTATTCCGAACCATTTTTAATCGAGGAATTCTCACTTCTGCTTCTACGTGTGGAAATGGTCCGCACACCCCTGTGCTCGCGCCTCCTAAGCAAGTTTTTGGGAAACAATGTTGGGTGTTACCTTTGTCTTCACTTCAATGTTCGCGCTGAACGCCAGGAGTTTGGCGGCTATGGAGGGGTTGTTGTTGTACACTGCGTAATGGAGCGCGGCGTTTTGATAGGCATCCACCGTGTTTGGGTCAGCACCCTTCTCCAGCAGAATCCTTACACATTCTTCGTGCTGGCGCTGTGTGGCCTGTGGGGGGCATCCCAAGGGGACAGGCCAGTCAGTTCAAGAAAAACCTTCCACGGGTTTCACCAAGTAGTTACGCTTAAATGCCAGATATTCGTTTTTATTCAAGATAAAAGGTTTGAGACTGTTTTCTTATGTATCCCAGGGTTGTGTGGGTTCCCTGTCCTCCTGCCTCCGCCTTCACTAAGGCAGGGTACAGGCCCCACATTGGCCTCCCACATGATGAGGTACAGGCCTCCCACACCTGAATATCTGGGGGTTATACTAATTCATCTTGTTGGCTCCTGATTACCTTGATCAGAGCTGTGCTTTCATCACGATCCCGGGCTTCAATGTTGCAATCATACCATAGCAAGAGGGATGCCATTTCTGACTGGCCATGAGCACAGGCATAATGCAGAGCAGTCCTGAGAGACAGAGAGAAAGAGAGAGAGGGGTGAGAGAGAACCTGAGAGCTATGGCACAGCGTTACAGAAAGACAGCTGTGTAGGGACTGCCCTCGCTTTTCTTCTGAAGCAGAGGAGCCTATTTGAATTTCTTTCTTTCTTTCTGTTTAGCAGTGCTAGGAATAGGGCACTTAAACATGGGGCGGAGCCAACGGACAATTTTGCAAAGGAAGATTTGGACTGTGTGGTTGACCACACTCTGCCTAAAGCAGAGGCCACATTGGCAAGCACCGTGGCTTTTCAGGTCTCAAAGACGTTCGAGCCTTTGGGAACCACCCGCTTCTGCATCAAGGAAGCAACTGAAGCTGATGAGATACTTGTAGGAACTCTAGAGCTTCCCACGCCTGTGTGATGAAGACAGAAGCTGATCAAACTATCCCACTTTGGGGCCAAAAGAACTAATAGCTGAGTCAGCAGGTGTTAAACGAAGATGGCCACCCTGAAAAACCAAATGTGAAGCCATCCTCACACTTCACGTAAGGCCCCTCAGGAAATGACATGTATTCCTTGGTTACTGTGAAATAAAATGAATACGGGATTTTATGGAGTGTTTTTGTTTGTTTGTTTTTTGTTTTGTTTTGTTTTGTTTTGGTCCTGGGACCCATGCCATTATGAACTTTTTCATGTGCACATTTAAAGAAAATGCTGTGTACACTCGACATTGTGGGTGAAATCACATTTAAATTGTCAGTAACGTGCTCTGAAAGCAGAACTAGTTAGGGGTTGGAAAGCAACTAAGGTTTAGCTTTTGCTTTGTGTCTCATGGACGATGCCCGGGCTCCAGCCCTGTCCAGGGTGTGCAGGTTTCGGGTGCTGAGCAGCGTGTGGTGGAGAAAGGCTGACACCCGGCTGCCCGCCCTCTCCTCCTCCCTCCCCATGAAAGCAGGCCACAGCCTCCCTCCCCAACTCCTGAGGCCAAGATCAGGAGGGCGGCATTCCTCTCCTTAGGCCCTGCTCCCACTCTCTCCTCCTCGTTCCCGGCCACCCCAGACCCTGCGCACTCTGACCTTTTCTTCCGGTCTGTAACGTTCACGTTAACATCCCCAAATTCGAGCATCCTCTGCACTTGGATTATGTCGCCCATGCTCGCAGCCTTGTGGATCTTTTTCACAGGCGTGTACCCAGTGAGGTACCTGGGAGGGTCTTGGCTCTCAGAATGCCTGAAGCCCAGGAAGCCCCAGGGCGAATGGCCCTTGAAGATCTTCTTCATGGCTCAGACTGTGGCCCTTCACCCCAGTTCTATCCGTCCAGAACTCAGTATTTATACCACCTCACTGCCTCCCGATGACAACCTCAGTGCTCACAATAAGGCAGACCTTTCAGGTCCCAATCTTAGCCAAGGCTAGTCTCAAGGCAGAGTCAATCAAGTCTTGGAATCTCTCCAGGATGCACCCAGAGAGGAGCCCCAAGGTTTGGCATGCCTCCACCTCTTAGGCAGTTGGCAGGACTGTCGTTGCCCAGCAACACCTTATGCGCATGCTCCAGAAGGGACCTCCTGCACCAATCACAGCAGGCTGGCGACAGTGCTCAGCGAGCCAGCAAGTGTTAAAAATGTGCTCCCCTGCGGGGAGAATCCAGATGTGCTATGCTCGCCCTCGGGCTTTCTGGCTTTAGGGAAGCTGAGAACCAAGAACCTCTCAGGTACTCACTGGGTACGCCCCTGTGAAAAAGATCCGCAGAGCAGCAAGCCTGGGCTACGTGACGCAAGTACAGAGGATGCCCAAAATGCTTTGCCACTCGAAGTCTCGGAGCATAACTCCCTTAGGATGGACCTTCAGGCTGCTGAAGGCTGGCCTCCAAAAAACACCTTCCTCAGAATTCGAACTTTGACGACGGCAGGATCTTGAGTGCCCAACCAGCCAGGGTGACAAGGTATGATCCGTCCCCAACAAGCAAGCAAGCAAGCAAGCGAAAAACCCTCTCAGGATCTCCACGAGGGCTGTTTTCACTCCCTCACCTCCGCCCCGTTGCACGACAGTCTGTGTCGTGGTGTGCCAGCTGGTGTGGAGGACGCTGCATGCTCTCCGGACAGAATAAAAACCCGCCTCCGCTGCCTCCCACCCCACTCATTTGGCCCTTGGTAGTACAGTCTCTTTGCTCATTTCTGTTTTCTTTTTCTTTTCTTTTAAAGCTGCAGGGTTTATTTGGATCATAGCGCCATATTTAAGAACTTTACCTTTTACTTGACCATTGTCCCAATTATGTTGGAATACAACTTTAAGCACCTGAGTCCTGGTGTCACAGCTGTGCCTCATTGCCCTGTTCCTCTTCCTCCTCCTCCATCTCCTCTTCTTTCTCTTCCTCCACTTCATCTTTGCTTTCTCCTCCTTCTCTTCCTCCTCCTCCTCCTGTTTCTACACTTTTTCCATTTCTCTGGCCTCCTAATAGTGCTACTCCCTATGGGCCTATGGGAGCCATTTTCATTCAAACCAACACACACACACCCCACAAACAAAGAGAGGAAAAAAATAAAACTAAATAAATCTTTTTATTGAATAAACCTTTCCATACAATATATTATGATCACACTTTTTCCCATCCCCAAACTCCTCCCAGATCCTTCCCACCTCCCACACACCCAATTCAAAGCCCTTTCTATCTCTTTAAAAAAACAAACAAAAATAAGAAACCCATACACAAAGAACACAAAGACAGAAATCAAAATATGCAAGCAAATGACCAATGAAACAAAAAAATGCTCAAACAAAGCATTACGTGACAAGTCTACAAAAATATCGAGTTCCTTTTGTGTTGACCAACTACTCCTGAGCATGGGGTCTACCCCAAAGTGCGAGTGACATACACAGTGAGACTCCATTAGAGAAGAGGAACGTTTCCTTTGCAGTTGGGCATCAAGTGCAGATAGCTTCTTGGTTAGGAGTGGAAGCCCATGTCTACTTCCCACTCTCAGTGTTGGGACCTCCATCCAGCTTGAACCTGTGCAGGCCTTGAGCATGATGCTTCAGTCTCTGTGAGTCTGTATGCTCATAACTCCTGTTGCGTCTGGAGTCCTCCACTGCCTCTGGCTTTTACAGTCTTTCCTCCCCCTCTTCCACATAGGTCTCTGAGCCCTGAGGAGAGGGCTTTGATGAAGACCGGGTGCTCCAAAGTCTCTCACTCTCTACACTTGTGGGTCTCTGTGCTAATTCCCATCACGCTTCTCTGATGATGGTGGAGGAGGCATTGATCCTGGATTCGCCCCTCTGATAAATCTCTTTTAAGAGATTTACTGCCCAGTGTGACCCTCTCATCAGAAAAAGCCAAGGAGCCCAGAAGAGAAGAAGCAAAGAAGGAGCAGAGCTCAGGCTCCTAAACTCCTCAGCTCATCAGGGTTTGGGATAACCCTCCCCTGGGTGCTGTAACATCTCTGCTGAGGAGGTCCTCTCAGAGCTTTGTGGTTCCTGGGTTCCTGTGTCTCAGAATACCCTTCCTTTGGGACACTGCTCCACCTCCTCTGGGATACCTTTCTAGGCTTCAGAGTTGTGACTTTCCTGGAGAGCTTCCCAATAGATCAGGAAGGCCAACAGTGTCAACAAACACAGTGGGCTCTTCTATATCAATCATTAATTAAAAAAAAACTGTACAGGCTTGGCTTCACTCTTTTTTTTTCTTTTTCTTTCTTTTTTTAGTTTTTTTTTTTTAACTTTACAGCCTAATCATTGCCTCCACTCCCCTTGACATAAGGTTACTGTGTAATTCAAATGCTGATTTCTGTATCCTGGTGCTGATTGCAAGCCTTGTTCTGAGACTCTCCTGTCTTAAAGTTGTATAAACTCTGCTCCCCAATGGTCCTCTGATATGCCAATAAAGGAGCTTACAGTCAATCACTGAGCAGGGAAGAAAATCAGGCTGGATTTCCTACCAGCCAAGGGAGGAGGAGTTAGAAGAGGAAGTACGGTATTGAGCCAGGGGATTAGGCCACAGGCAAATGTCCAAGAGGAACCGGGAGAGAGTGCAAAGTGGTAAAGCTACAGAGTACAAGAATCCTGAGATGTATGCTGGGAGGAAACCAAATTAACTCAGAGAGAAAAGTAAAGTAATATATACTCAGTTATTGTATTGTGAAGCCTATCATAAACAAATATAAAAGAGTCTCAATTATTTATATGATAGCCAGATTAAGAGAGAAATTAAGAGAAACCACACATATAAAAATATAAAAATAACTAGCAAATGGCGCCCAATGCGGGACATAATTTACACTAATCTAGCAAGAACTTACATAGGCCATAAAAGCAAAGAGAAATTTCTTAGTTCTGTTTAAAAGAGAGAAACTACAGTTTCTAAGGCAGGAGCTCTCTGCTTCCTGATTAGACAGACCCCCCCACACACACCCAGATCAGCAAGGCCTCCAGCTGGGTGCACTAAAACAAAAACTGATTCAAAACTCAGAAAGGTAAAACAGGCAGTTCCTTTAGGAACTTTACCCCTTACAGAAAAAATAAATAAATAAAAAATTAAGAAAAGAGTGGTTCTGTAACACAAGAAAGCTTCTGAAAGCCAGCCTCCAGCAAAACCTCACATTCCCTCTCACAAGGTAGTTTTTAGCAAAACATGACATGGCTCAACTGCGTCTTCAAAGAAAGGACAACCTTCCACTTCACCCCTCTCTTCTCCCAGTCCTACCCTACACCTACACCTCTATCTCCCATCCCCTAATCCTCAGAGAAGGGGAGCCTGCCCATGGGAACCAATGCACCCTGGTACATCAAATCATAGCAGGACACTCATATCTGAGTGAGTATGTCTGCTGCTGTGAAGAGACATCATGACCAAGGAAACGTATTTTTTTAAAGCAGCATTTAATTGAGGGCTTGCTTACAGCTTCCTAGGGTTAGTCTGTGATCCTCATGGAGGGAAGCAGACAGGCCCGCTGCTGGAGCTCACATCCTGATCTGTAAGCAGCAGGCAGAGAAAAAGGCAGTGAATCTAATGTGATATTTTGAAACCTCAAATCTCATTCCCAATGGTACACCTCTTCCTTATTATTACATATATATTGTATATATAATATATATTAAAAGGGAAATGCCTCCGTGAGATCCAGCTATAAGGTGTTTTCTCATTAGTGATCATCAGTAGGGAAGGGCCAAGCCCTTTGTGGGTGGTGCTGTTTCCTGGGTGAGGGTGCCGGGTTCTATTGAAAGACCAAAGGATTAAAAATCAGTGGCTATTTTTTTTAAAGTTTAAAGCACAAGCCTGAACTAAGGCCAGATAGGTGGAGACATGTCCAACCACTAGTTATACCATTGCTAGGAAACTGGCCCATATGGCCAGGCAAGAACCGTTTGTGGTCTTGGCACCTAAAGTGGACCAATCATTTCAAAAGTCAATCTCCCTTACCTAATCATGTAAAGCCAAAGCAAGTCCCTGCTTGAGGTTTTGCCCTTTAAAAACCTTGTTCCCCTAGACTTCGGGGCTGCATTCCTCTCTTGTTTCCACAGGAGATTTGCGTCCTGTGTTTGAACATGTATATGATAAAAAACAAAACAAAACAAACAAACAAACAAAAAAAAAACTCATGTATTTACAGCGGAGTCTATTCCTGTTCTTTCCTGTAACCTGCTGTTGTTCCCTACCCCAGAGTACCACAGAAATCAGTGTGGAAAGATGGGAAATGGGGACACATGTCCTGGAGTAGCAGTACTCTCTGCTTTCTCGTGGTGACTCCTCGGTGGGGGCTTATGAACCCTTTCCTGCATTCCTGTTAGAATGCTGACAGGCAACCACAGCTGCTGTGAGTTCAGGAATTCAGTGGCCCTGCCATGTCCAGGAAACACTGTTTTCCTTTGATCCTCCCCTACCTCTGCCTCTTACAATTGTTTTCCCTCTTCTATGTTGTTCTCTGAGCCTGAGAGACCAAAGAATTAAAAACTAGTGGGTATGGCCAGCAAATGGAGATACGTCCAGCCACCTGGGGAAAGGAACTAGCTTTACTGCATTCTTTCCCCACCCCACTAGAGTGGAAACTGGCCCAGATGGCCAGGCCAGAACCACTTATGGTCTTGTTACCTAAAGTAAACTAATCATTTCAAAAGTCAATTTCCCTTACCCAATCATGTAACACCAAATCATGTAAGTCCTTGCTTGAGGTTTTGCCCTTTAAAAACTATTTTTCCCCTAGACTTCGGGGCTGCATTCCTCTCCTGTTTCCACAGGAAGTTTGTGTCCCGTGTTTGAACACGTATGCAATAAACCCTTATGTGTTTGCAGTGAGTTGGTTCCTGGTGGTCTTTTGGGGGGTCTCACAAACTGGGCATAACAAGCTGTGGGGAGGGAGTGTAATATAGATCTTCTATCTGTGTCTGAGAACTTTTCAGTCACTTACTGTCTGGACTTTGATGGACCAATTGTGAGTTTCTGCATTAACCATCATCTGCTGCAGGTAGAAATTACTCTGATAAGGTCTGAGAGTTGCACTATAGATACAAATTTAGAAGGCAGCTTGATACTTTGTTCAGTTATGGAAATAATAGTAGCAAGTTCTCTCCTGAGACCTTTGCCAGATTTGCAGTACCATGCTTATGTTTCTCCCTGTGGAGTGGTCCTTAAATCCAATCCAGAATTGGTTGGCTACCCCATAACATTTATGCCATTGTATTGAAAGAATCAGACTAACTTTGTAACCTATGTTTCTTTTAATTGCCTTATAACTTATATTTTCAAGTTTTAAGCCCATGTTAATTAAAGCCTCTTAGTGCTTCCCCAGAGAACAGAGGAATGTAAAAGTTCCTGACATTGGCCAACTGTGAGGGCAGAGAAAAGGAAGAAAACGAGCAGAGATCTCTACTAGGTGGAGAGAAAATCACCGGCTGGGCACGTGTGAGATGAACGTTGTTTGGAAACTGGGCCAAATGGCCCCAATCCTTCTCCTGAATAGCTCCTAACCTTTGATCCAAAGCCTGTAGTCCCCACTCCTCAGAACAGACACGGGATGAGTTAGTCATTCTCCCACCTTTAACTTCGGCTATATCTCATATGGCAGGAAATTCCAAACTTACTTGAAGATCAGATATTTCCCAGATATTTACGACAGGGCTGATCGGACCTAAGGGTGCCCAGAACCAACCAATTATTTTAAAAGTTAAATACCTCATCCAATCCTGAATTGCCAAGATTGCAACCCCTGGAAATTCCTGCACTTTGTCTTTTAAAAACCTAAGGCCTTTGTCTCCCGGTGTCCCATTGCGTGATGATCAAAATAAACCTCATGCATTTGCATCGGTCCGTCTCTGAGAATCTCTTTTAAGTGCTTCTTTTGATAGTTAAGCCCCTGCTGAGTCCATTAGGCTCCTGCTGGGCCTAACAGTATCTGACATAGGGGCTGCTTCTTAGATCTCTCTGAAGATGGGGGAAGCTTGCAGCCAGATGTAGTTGGGCTTTCTGATTCCCAGGCAGGGTTCAGGGAAGAGGGTGGAGAGCTGTTGAGTAAGTTCCCAAGTGAGAGGACCTGACATCAGGAGTGTCCCCTAGATAAAGTCTCGGTGCCAGTCAATATCTGTGAAAGGAAGAGAGAAGGCTTCCATAGACACTGTGGCCTGAACAGCCGCTGTTCAGTTGTTAACATTATATTGCTACAGTGGGAACACTGAGGTGCTGTTTCAATCACTCTAGACTTTTCCATCAGGTCTGTGATTAGTCAGTCTTCAGGTGACTTTGAGAAGATCTAAATTTCAACCCAGGTTCACACAAGAACTTCCATCATGGCTGCTGGCCACAACACCTCTGGGGTGTTTCCTGAATGCCCTTGGGGCTGCCCCAGGGGTTCCCAGAACTCTCTGTACAGACATCTTGAGACAGAGCAGATGCTATGCTTCTTAGACCTCACTTCTTTCCTCCATCTGTATGTCCCTGAGGACATAGGAGTGTTCTGCCGGAAATTAGCAGTGTAATAGGAAGCCAGCCAACAGCACAGCATCCGTTTCCTTCTACAGGCTAAGAATAGCTGAGGACTGTTCCTGAAGGCTTGCAGTGGAAGACTATGCTAACCCCAGGTTCACTTCATGACCTTCACCCTCTTTTTGCAGCAAAACTGGATCTACTGTGAGGATGGGCCAGATAAAGGAAAGCAAAGGACTCACTAGACACCAGGTATGGGGTTCCTGGACACAGCCTGGCTCATAAAGTGCTCAGTTACCTGCCTTAGAGAAGAAGGGCAAGGCCATGCCCAGAGTTACCTTTGGGACAGGTTGTGAGCGCCACAGGGACAGCCTGGGGCCTGTACTGCCTCAGGAGCTGGGCAGGCAGATGAAGACTCCAGACAGTGTGCTGAAGGTAGCAGGCACACCCTCAGGTTGTGATAGGGCCCTGTAGGACAGTGGAACTTTTGTATCCCTGAGTCTTATCAGATAGTGACAAAACACTGCTACCTCCCAGGCAGATGTATCTGAAGACACAAAGCCATGCCTGGGCCTACCCCTTCCTGTCAGGGATACAAAGCTTTGGGATGCCTGGGCTTCAGATTGTTGCCAGGCAACAGCAGTGGGACTGACCATAAGGCTGAAGGCCCAGCCAGACATCCTCTGGACCAGAGAGGGTCACATGTGTAGCTGATCTATTGTGAAGGGGTGGCCCAGAAAGGGCAAAGACAAACTGTTTCATCTGACTTGCACCAGAATTTCATCTTTCACACTGGCGGTTTGAATGCATGGCCATAGGGAATGCCACTATTGGTTGGAGTAGGTGTGGCCTTGTTGGAGAAAGTGTCACTGTGGGGGCAGGCTTTGAGGTCTCCTATGCTCAAGCTATACCCAGCCTTCAGCTGGCCCGGCCCAGTGCTCCTCCCTTCCCCAGAGGATGAAGATCGTGCATCATCCCATTGGCCACATGAAGCAGCCCGAGCCTGTGACTTCAAGCAATGGAAGACAGGCACAGACTGAGAGGACCTCTGAACTGGTAATGTCTGTGGAAAGGGACATATCCCAGAAGTAAGGGTTTAGATAAATAAATAGAAACATTTTAAAATGTGCTTGGGTGCACATACATATTGTTCTGAATCATGGGTTGTGGTAGAATCACAAAGGACAAACAGGGGATGTGGTCCAGCCAGAGCTACACACTCAGCTAGGCTTGTAGGACTGACTTCCACCGGAAGTCCAGAACAGAGCACATTTACGTTGTTTTCTTTGGAGGTCAGTTAATTCTGAGGTCCAGTACCTGGTATGTAAGCAGAGTGAGTACATGGCTATAGATGATCACAAGCACATTATTTACTTGACTGCATGTTTTGTGAAATATTGCCTTGTAAGGGCAAACTTTAAACAGCATTTCTCAGGAAAAAAAAAAGTCCTCACAAACTGAATTCAAGAACATTTCCAAAACATGACACATGCTATACTTGAAGGTTCTTGATTTCCCCAGCTCTCAGAAGGAAGACGCAGGAGGATGTCTGTGAGTTTGAGGCCAGCCTGATCTACATGGTAAGTTCCAGGCCAACCAAGGCTACACAGTGAGACCTTGTGTCAACAAACAAACCAAAAAAACCCCCAAACAACCAAGAATTAAATCACCCCAAACCATTCACCATGATCAAATTGGCTTTATTCAGAACATGCAGGCACAGCTTAATGTGGGCAAAAATCAGCTATGTATCTCACATCGCATAAATGGACTGAAGGGCAAAAATCACATATTTTTCTAATAGATTCAGAAGAGGCTTTTTAAGACAAGTTTTAACATTCCTTCATAATAAAAACCCTGAAGAAACTGAGAATAAAAGAAACATATTTCAACATACTTTATTAGTTACTTTCCATTGCTGTGAGAAAACACCATGAGCAGAACAATGTTCCTTAGAGAAGGAAACGTTTAATTTGGCTTACAGTTCCAAAGGGTTAGAATTCATGATGGTGTATTGTAGGAGGTTTAAGGCTCATACCTCAAACGGTAAGCAGGAGGCAGAGAGAGCTAGCTCAAAATGGTGAGTATTTGAAACCTCACAGCCTATCCCTGTGACATACTTCCTCCAGCAAAGCCACACTTCCCAATCTGCCCCCCACCAGCCACCAACTGGGGACCAAGTATGCAAAAATAAGAGCCTCCAGAAGCCATTTTCATTCAAACCACCACAATAATAAGAGTTGTATATCACAATACACAGCCAAGACTGTGCTAAATGGATAAAACATAAAGCATTTCCATCAAAAGCAAGAACAATCTCCTCAAAAGACCTCCATGGTCTGTGCTGCTGCCTGACACCAGGCTGATGCCCGTGGTCAATATTACCGCTGGAGGATGGACATGTGGATGTTTGTGGCCTTTGCTGCCACCTAATCCATGTGATGTCTGTGATTGGTGCTTCCACTGAAGGCTGTGTTGATCTCCATGGTCTGTGTTACCGCCAGCGACTGTGTTGATATTTGTGACATGTGCTGCCGCCCAAGGCCATGCTGTCCATTTTCCAGGCTGCCAATGGAGGCTGTGTGGAAGGCCACAGTATGGAAGCCTGCAATTCGTGCTGCCATCGAAATACAAGTGGAGGTCCATGATCTCTGCTGCCACTTGCTGTTATGAGCAAGGAAGATTCTTTTGCAGTGCTATCAATGACTGCAGAATCACAGCTGAGAATGAGAGACCACACTGGCTGGTTTTGTGTCAACTTGACACAAGCTAGAGTCATCCGAGAGGAAGGAGACTCAATTGAGGAAATGCCTCCATGAGATCCAGCTGTAAGGCATTTTCTTAATTAGTGATCAGCAGGGAAGAGCCAAGCCCATTGTGGGTGGTGCTGTTTCCAAGGCTGGTCATCTTGGGTTCTATGAAAAAGCAGGCTGAGCAATCCAGGGGAAGCAAGCCAGTAAGCAGCACCCCTCTGTGTCCTCTGCATCAGCTCCTGCCGCCATTTTCCTGCCCTGCTTGAGTTCCTGTCTTGACTTCTTCTTTCAATGGTGCACAGAATTGTGGACATGTGAGCTGAATAAATATTTTCCTCTGTAGTATGCTTTTTGGTCATGGTGTTTCATTGCAGCAGTAGAAATCCCAAATAAGACAGAGACATTGAAGATTCTGAGACAACCTCCCTCTACCCCCCCCCCCGCCGCAAAAAAAGCTTCCTAGACAGGAAGCCATTGAAGAAAGTCCTTAAAACTTGTGATAGAGATGCCAAAGTGTAGCTCTTCACAGTTGATGACTTCAGGTGGAGCTGGGATAGGGAAGGATTCAGTTAGCTGGCAGTTTGACCATGCTCTTTTGAGTATATGGGCAACACAAGTAAGACTTGGTGTATTTTGTTTTCTTTTTATGGGGAAGGGATAAGGGTGGGAGGAAGGACCTGGAGGAATGGGAAGCAAGCGTAATGGGGGTACGTTTTTTGGAATTCCCAAATAATCAATAAAAATATTATGTTAGGAAATTAATTGATTAATTAATTAGAAAAAAGGCAGGAACAACAGTGTTCACGTTCTCCACTCTTATTCAAAATACTTTCAGAAGTCATAGATAAAAGACAAGAGAAGCAAACAAAAGAAATGCAAATATCATAAGAAAGGTGTTGATGATTATTAATATTTAATGCTGACTTAGTTAAATAATGGTTATTCCTAAACCAGCTGTGTACCCAAGTCACCACACAAAGACTAGGATTAATTTAATTAACCTAGAGCACAATGCTGGGCAATAATTACTCCATCCTAAATCTCCCACATAGCTTCCTCCCATCAGATTTCCCACATTATACTTGCTTTTTAGTCATATCTTAGGTCCAGTTCACTTCTCCTGATGTTTCCTGGTCCTCTCCTCTTGGATCTCTCCTCCCACTCCTTCTTTCTCTGCCACTCCGGACCAGAATGTCCCACCCTCTTCTCTCCATTGCTCAGCATTGGCTGGTTGTTTTTATACAGAGAACAAATGGTAGCATGTTTACACAAACTTGAGACGGCCAATGCTTTGAATAAGCATCACAATGCAATGTCGGGCTTGAAACCAGCTTGTGGGATAGAGAAATCAGCATTTGAATGAACAAGGGTAAATTGTATACATTTCACAAGAACATTATACCAACAGAAAGGATTAAGTAAATGTACCTAGATTGTATTAGTATATCCATGAGAGTTCCTGAAAACACCAACAGGAAGTTCTTAGGACTGATAAGCACTTTCAGTGAAGTGGAAAATTGAGAAATTAAGGCCAAAAATCAACAGCGTTCCTACACACAAACAACAAACATGCTGAAGAAGAAATCATGGAAACAGTCCCACTCAGAGATGTTTCAAAATGAATTAAAAAAAATATATACTGGGATAAACCTAACCAAGGAAGTAAAAACCCACTATAACAAAACTTTAAGACTCAGTGGCTAAAGGGCTGGATCACTGGATCAAACTTCCTTCAATGCAAGCATTGGAGGCAGCTCAGACCCCCATAACCACATGGAACCTGGGCGGGCATGGAGAGGCAGAGACAGGGCATCCCTCGGACAAGCTAGCTACTAGACTAGCTGTGTGGATACCCAAGGCAGTTAGAGTGCAAATGGTTCCGTTATGAGCTCCAGACACTGGAAATGGAACTGCAGGGTTTGGTGTTTGGCATACCATGCTTCAGTCTTGATTGGTCTGACCCTTCCTTTCTGTTCCCTGAATTCCCTTTTGGAATGGGAATGTCGACTCTGCTATTATATGTTGGGTGGATTTTATTATTTTTTTTATAGGACCTCACAGATAGAATATTGCTTTGACTTTCAAATGAGAACTGGATGTTGGATTTGTATGGAATGTTGGAATTGTTAGTGACTTTTAAAACTTTTGAAGTTGGACCGAATGTATTTTTGCAATGTAAAGTGGCCTTTAGGCACAAGGGGCGGAAGATTATGTCTTAAAAGGTGATGAGGTTAGGGCTCAGGTTGGTGGATCTGCGGTGGTGTTAGTGTTGATTATCAACCTGACTGGATCTGAAATCACCGAGGAAAAAGGCCTCCATGCATGCCCGGAGCTCTTCGGATTGAGCTGGGTTCTGGGCATACTTAGGAAGGATTATCTTGATTGGAGACTTGAGGTGAAAGACTCACCGTAATGAAAGGTGGCATGGTTCCCTGGGCATATACCTTATACTACATAAAAAGGAGGACGCCAGCTGAGTACGGGCATTCACTGCTCTCTGCTTCCTGACTGCTGTAACAAGCTTCTGCCACCAGGACTTTCCCACCATGGTGGATTGTATCTTCAGCTGTGAGCCCAAGAAACCCTTCCTTCCTCGGGGTACATCACATGGCTTCAGGCTGTTGTGCAGGCCACAGACATCCACAAGGTCTTAAGTGGTAACATGGGCCACTGACATCAGCACAGGCCCAGGCATGACCCTTGGTGGCAGAGAAGGTCACTCAGTTTAGAATGGCCCGCCGTGGCAACATGGCCCACGAACATCAGCAGGGATTCAGGTTATCTGCTATCTGCTTCTGTATTTTTGCTTTCCAAATGCCTTTTGGAATTTCCCCAGCCTTTGGAAATTCCCTAGGCTTCCAGTTTTGAGCTGTTAAAAACGTCACATCCCCTGTGTTTGAAGCTGTTCTCTCAAATCCCACTTTAGGGAAAGGCAGCTACCAAAACAGCTTTTATGGGCACAGAAATAAATCAAGCTTTAATTTGACAGATAACTTGAGTCAGCTGTCTTTACTCTCATCTAGTGAGGCTAACATTTGGGAGCCTCAGTGAGATAAGATGCCAACCCAGCCTCAGGGACTGCTTTCTAGGAGTGCACCCTCAGGAAAGTTCAAGGCCTCAGGGTGGGCTTTCAGTTCTCTATACTTCTGTGGCCAAAACAGAAAGAAGCCAGCAAGCACCTGTCTGCGGAGGCCTCCCATGTAAGTCATAGTTAAGGCATCTCCTTCTACAACATCTGGTCCTGGTTCTGGTGTAATCACTTCTTGGGGTAGTGAGGTTTCTGACAAGGCATGTGAACTCCAGGCCAAGGCACTAATGGGATACTGCACCGATACCTTGGCTCTTTGGCACCTGGCTCTTGGTCCCTTGTGTCATGTTCTGCATTTTGACTGTCTCTTCTGTTTCTTTGCTGCGAGTCTTTATGGTCTGGACTTGGGAATGACTAAGGGACAGACAGAATGAGTGATCGGATCAGTAACCCTGACACATGTCTAGGCTATGTCTACAGAAATTTTGATAAACTAAGCCCCATGTCACTAAGGAGTGTGTCACTCTGTCACCAAAAATCACCTCTGGTCCTTCTGTGAGCCAGAACTGCCCCTGACACCCTTTGCAACCCAGGCCACCAAATCACCTATTGGTATTGTGTTTATCGGGTATAGTCTACCCTGGACAGAGGCTGCATCAAATCCACCTCCATGGATAAAAGTTTCTATGGTCTGGAATGGACAGAGTGGTTGTGCCTTGGTTGTTGCAAAGAAGACGCCGCCACCACCACCAAGAACAAAGTAATGATCTAGTTCTCAGATTCAGAGGAGATACCCAAGCTGCAAGAAGGGAACCTAGCCAAAGCACTGACCATCAGCTGCCTTTTGAGTGAGGAATACCTCCTCCTCCAAGGACCGACCCAAGCCTCAGAGGGGGACCCAAAAGAGAAAATAATCAGAAACATTCCTATTGTCTGGGCTGAGGATAGTTTCCCTGGATTGGCAGCAATGTGCCCCCAGTCATAGCACAACTGACCTCGGGGGCCATACCTATCTGAGTCAAACAGAAACCCATGACCTTGGTGGCTAAAGAAGGGATCAGGAACCACATCTGATACCTCATCAAGGCAGGCCTACTCACCTCATGCCATTCCATCTGGAACACCCCTGTATTACCTGTTCAAAAACCTAGAACCCAAGACTATAGGTCAGTGCAGGATTTAAGGGATGTGCTCAAGTGGCAAGAAACTACTCATCCAACTTCCACCAATCCTTATGCTCCACTCAATGTGCTATCACCTGAGCTTCAGGTCTGTACTCTGCTGGACCTAAAAGATGTATTCTTCTCCAATCCCTTCTCAAAACCAAGCCAGCTCATCTTTGCCTTACAATGGGCTGAATCTGAACCAGAACTTTTGGGGCAGCTGACCTGGACTTCTCTACCTCAGGGAGTCAAGGGTGCACACGCAGGATTAGCTTCTCAAGAACAGGAGTAGGTCTTACCAAAATAATTTTAACAGCTCATACAGGACACGCTGAAGATAGCTAGGGAGGACAGACAGAACTCGGTGCCCAGGGCTGAAGAGATGGAGCAGCAGTTCAGATCACGTGATGCTCTTGTAGAAGACCATGGTTCAGTCCACAGGACCCATGTCAGGCAGCTCACAACTGTCTATGATTCCAGCTCCAGGTGATTTGATGCCATTTTCTAGCCTCCATGGGCACCACACCAACTAGCCAGATGGCTCAGCAAGTTGAGGTACTTGTCAAGCCCTATGGCCTGACCTTGATATTCATGACCCACATATGGAAGGAGAGGACCAACTCCTACAGTCATTTTGACCTCTGTGCTTCCTGTCTCATGCATGGCTTTGTGCATAGACACACACACAAGTAAATAAATGTATTCAAAGAAGTGACGGAAGTTAGATTTTAAAAAATAGAAAGTAGGAAGGACTGATCAACTTTTGTCTACAATTTTTAAGTTACAATTTTAATATTTTAAATATACTCAACTTGCTTACCTGTTAAAGATAAGCTGTAGAACCTTTATAAAAGTTCCGTAATTTGTACAAGTACATTTTAAAACATCAAAATGATATCTGGAAGTGTCAAAAACAACTGTTGGTTAACCCTGACCGTGACCACAATACCTAAATAAAAAACACAAAAAAGAAAAGAAAGGAAAAAAGAAAGAAAGAAAGGAAGGAAGGAAGGAAGGAAGGAAGGAAGGAAGAAAGAAAGAAAAAGAAAGAAAGAAAGAAAAAGAAAGAAAAATTAAACTTGAACCAAAAGAAGGAAAAATACTATTGCCAAAATCCCACATAAAGGTCATAATGAGAATCCCCACTTCAACCACAAAAAAGCAGATTAGTGAATTTTTGGGGACCATTGGATTTTGCTGCCTCTGAATACCTGGGTTTGCAGAAATTAACAGGATCTTGTATTTGGCCAGGAGGCATCTTGGCATGGACTGAGGAACATAAGAAGACTTTTAAAACTTACAAGAGACTGTTACAGGCCCCCACCTTAACTCAGCCTGACTACCAAGCCTGTTCATCTTTACATCTCATGTCCACTTATAAAGATGTCATCAGGGTGCCTTTTAATAGCAGAAGGATCTCAGAGGGAGGAAGAGTGCAGTCTGGACTGAAATGAAACAAAAGGCATTTGAGGCTTTAAAAACAGCTCTGACTTCCACTCCAGCCCTAGAATTTCCAGAGGTTTCAAAACCCTTTTATCCATTTGTCCATGAAACAAAAGACAAAAGGGATTTTGATCCAAACTTTGGGACCATAGAAATGCCTTGTGACATACCTGTTCAAGCAATTAGACTCTGTAACCATAGAATGGCTGTCCTACCTGTCTAAGAGCTGTAGTAGTTACTGCCAGTTTAATACAAATAATAATAGCAATTATGTTTAAAAAGCAAACAAGGTAACTTTGGGTCAAGATCTCAGGCTCACAGCACCCATGACACGGTTGAGGTCCTCCTCTGAGGCTCACCAGAATGCTGTCTGTCTTATGACTGTGTGACCCAATACCAGGCCCTACTCCTGGCCCACCCTCAAGTCCGGTTTGAGAAACCCACTGCCATCAATTCAGCTACCCTCTTGCCTGACGATGCAGGTGCTCATCCATGACTGTCATGAGATAGAAGATGAAACCAGGTACGTGGGAGCTGCAGTTGTCACTTTAACCAAAATGATGTGGGCCCAAGCCAGGCACCTCAGCCCAGAGAGCGGAACTGATTGATCTGACACAGGCTCTGGGATGAGGAAAAGGAAAGTCCACCACCATATACACAAACATCAGCCAGATGCTTTTACTGCTGGTATGTCCTCAGTATGATCTGTAGAGAAAGAGGGCTTCTCACTGCTGGGAAAAGGGATATGTAAAAAATCTTGGTCTCCTAGAGCTATTTGGCCTCCTCTACAAATTGCCATCCTCCACTGCTGGGCTTCTGACCTGGCTGCCCAGCAAGTGGCCCTAAGACCACTGATGTTCTGATGACATACCATGATGCAGTACTGCTTGAGACTCCACGGTAAAGAAGAAATGGACAGCTGAGCTCATAGTTGGTGGTGGACACCAGAGGGAAAGATCATTCTCCCAGCAACAACTGGCAGGCCTGTTGGTAACTGACCTTCACCACACTAGTCATCTAGGGTCCACAAAAATGTCTGAGTTGCTCAGACCAAGGTATGTTGTACCTAGACTGGACAGCCTAGCACAGGATGTCTCAACCAGATGCCTGTCAGGTTTGTGCTCAAGAGAATCCAAAACAGAAAGCCTTTACCCAGAAAGGGGTCCAAATGAGAAACCAATCCCCCCCCCCCATGAACTCTTGGAAAACAAACTTCACCAAGAAATGGCCTGCTGGGAAAAAACAAAGTACTCACTAGTTTTTACAGATACCTTTTCTGGGTGGGTAAAAATGTTCCCTACCTGGACTAAAACTGATCAAATAGTAGCTTCCTCCAGAAACTGGTCCCCTGATTTGGCCTCCCCCTAGCAATGGAGTCTTACAATGGCTCAGCTCTTATTGCCGAAATCTCCCAGTTAATAAAGCTTGAGCTATAGATGGAAAACTTCATTGTTCATGTAGACTGCAGAGTCCTGGGCAGGTAGAAAGAATGAACAGGACATTCAAGGAGACTCTAACAAAACTCTCACCTGAGTCCAGCAAAGGGGGGATAGCCCCCATTGCTTTGCTCTGCTTCATTCTGCTGCACCCTATTTAGGGAGGGATTTGCCCCTCCATGAGATTATGTTTGGAAGACCTCCCCCAGCTGCTTCCCAGGCTCAGAGACCAGCACTTAACACAACTCTCTACCATTCCTTTCTCGAGTCGCTGTATGAGCCCTAGTCCTCTATACGGGTTATTCACTGGACTCTCTGAGGGACCCAGCTGATCCCCAAGCCCACCACCAATTTCCCCCATTCCAGGTCAGCGACACTGTCCAGCTCAGGGAGATAATGACATGGGCTCTAAAACCAACTTGGAAAGGGCTGTACACAGTGATCTCTACTCCTGTGGCTGTGAAGGCACCTGGCATTACACCATGGATCTACCACACCCAGGTCAAGAAAGGGCAAGCTACAGGTACTGCCAAATGGACTGTCTCCAGAAAATGGACCCACTGAAATTAAGGTTTATCTGAGCCCTGGGCTTCTCCACTCCCTGCCCCTCTGCCTCTCTCTGAGTTGTGTTTTGCACTATGGGTAGGAATACAGGGTCATGGTTCAATCCAACAGCCCTCAGGCCTGGACTGGAAACCGTGGAGGACAGCTACAGGGAAGGTATTAGCTAGTGTGACCACAGAGCAGCAAGCCATATTCCATCCTCACCTTTACTTGCTGATGCCCACTTTAAGTGTCTGGTTGATGAAAAAATGGAAAGCTATGGGAAATTGTCTTTTGAGATTAAAAAAAAATAGAATTTTAGAATTTTATGCATGTCCTGCAGCTGGGACCACTAGTTCCAGGAACAAGACTTCCTGAAAATTTTCTTTAAAAAAATTCTGGGAAACAGGAAATGCCTAGGGAAACAGACTTCATGCCACAGAATGGGACACTGGGGATGGAGTTAATCATTCCCAGGCAGAAATCAGCCAGGATTACTGGTTATGCTTAGACACCCGGCCCTTCCCTGTCCCACATAGGGATAAGAACTAACCATCGTCAGCCCATTGACTGGCAGAACTCACTGTGATGGCAGCAGCCCAAATTAATATTAGAGGATTTTAAAGGGGCTAAAAATTGTCTAATATCAAAAAGTTTTAACCCAGGCACTTCCCCTATTCTTATGCCTGCTGTTCTGCCTGATGGGTTAACTCATCTGGATTACCGAGCCTCTGACACAACTTGGTGGGCATGGACCAACAAATTCACTAAATGTGCCTCTTCTGATGCCTTCCAAACTAAGTAGATAGGTTGATCAGGACCAAGAGGTATTAAAGATTGTAATTCCTGAATTAGAACAACAGTTAGATTCCCTTTCAGAAATGGTCCTACAAAGTTGGAAAGGTTTGGACTTGTCCTGCAATAAAGAAAGCTGTGTTTGACTTTGGGAGAAGCCTGTTGTTTCTATGTTAATTGATCAAGAGTAATTAGAGAAAATCTTGCCTGCCATGGTTGGGAAAATAATTGATGCCAGTCTCTGTTCTCTTGTTCTTCCAGGCTAACTACTGTGCTATCAACACTGGCTGGGCTTTTAATTCTCATTCTGATTGGATTAACAATGAGGCCCTGAAAATTAAACTAAAACAGGATAAATCCATGATTTGACTCATTCACTAAGATCAGTGGGAAATGTAACAGGGTCCCAGACCTTGGTAGGGCCCAGATTCCATGACTCCATGATGGAAATGCTTTTTGGGCCGTAAAACTCAGCACCACCTGCCAAAAATATAAACAAAGAAGACCCAATCCATCAAAGTCCATAGTTCTGGGAAATTCTCTGTGTGGGGCATGTGGACCATACCACCAGTGAATCTGGCATGGAGCTAGAGTGGGGTAGAGACATATCCTATCTCTGGAAATCTTATTCTTGGGGTTGGCAGGAGTAAGGATCACTCCCTTGCTGTTATGTGCCAGCTTGCCCTGGCAACAGTCTTGACCCTCTACCTGTGCAGTTCTCAGAGTAGCCTAGCTCCTGGAAGTCCTCTCCATGTAAATGAAGCATCACCAGCATCCCAGTCCAACCAATGATATGTGCCCACCCTAGAATTCCCTTTCCGCTCCCCTATGGCTCATAGAGCCCTAGTTTACCCCAAATGACGCAGCACAGATGTTTCAACAAATATCCTCTAAGAGCTGTGGTGTCACTAGGAGGGTTCTGAGCTAAAAGGCTTACGCTCTTAAAAACTCAAGAGCTGCTTCAGAGAAGGCTTTCTGTCTCCACTGGGACCCTCAGACCTGCCCCACCTGCCTAGGCTTTGTTCCATCGTAGGGTGCCTGCACACTCGGGTGCCTGGACGCCCTGGGCACCTATCGCCCAAGAGAGCAGTACTCTGAAAACAGGAGAGAAGGACTTCCCCCACCGTGCCATCCAGACCAGTATCCATCAGACCCACTTGTTTGTCTTCTGCCTATCCTGCCCAGCGCACTGTGCACAGCACCTAGATGCCCTGGGAAGGAAGCAGAGCAGGGAGCCATATCTCAGAATCTCGCTTTTTGGCTTCTGTAGTTCCGCTTCCAGCTACCATGTTGCTGTTGCTAACTGAAGTATATCAATCCAGGACATGTTTTTTTGTACCTAAAAGCTCACTCTAAGTCTCAGGACTACACTGGGCTTCCAAACACCCACAGTAGTAACTGGAAGACTAATAAAGACTTTGTATCTGCTCAGCTCCATGTCAGAGCATACTTCTCTGATGAATATCCCAAAACAAAACAGCATGTTGCGTCTACACCACTCCTGAGTATTGACCCTAGAGCCTACCAGTTGCCGCTTGGTAGAAATAAATACATACTAAGGTGTCCTGCAGAGGTGTGTATTATACTTAAGTTACAGGGACACTCAGGGTGAACCAAAAGATGGAAAAGGATAAAAAATATGTGTGTAGCACAAGAGAAGCCTTTCCATTAATAAAAATGAATTACTTCATATCATGTAAAGGAAAATATGTGTGGAGCTGGGGATAATCATATTAGACAAATTATGCAAGTGCCAGAGACAAAAATATAGTATGCTCTTTCAAAGTATCAAGTTCCTTAGATTTACAATAACATCAAATCATGTACATGTATTAAAAGATATATTATGTTGATTTTCTGAGAGGTCACACTATCTTTTAAAAAAATGTCACATTTTAAACTCTTTTTTTTTTTTTTAACATTTATTGGTTTCCTTAGACCTGTGCAATTTTCATCCTTAGTCACAGAGGATTTATATTGCAGAGATCAGTACATCAGACAGAGAAAAGATTACTAAAATTCTAACAAAGAGAGACAGTGAACAAAACACTAAGCTTGGCCTCCCTTCACAAGGTTCAGGAAAAGCCAGTAAGAGAGAAGGGTAAGGACTGTGGGAGCTAGGGGATGGAGAAGAATGCCGTGGAAGACTGGCCCAAGGGCATGAAATCACAATATCAGGCCACCCCCTTTTC